>NC_058085.1:42576798-42709898 GCF_014858855.1 Bufo gargarizans
GTGAAAGGTGAAAGTCGGCTACGAAGGTGCACAAGGGAGGACAGACACCCTACAGTGGAGCAGTCACTGCCAAAATAAACCAGGGGACTACCAGACGTGTGTCTAACACAACAGTTCAATGACCCTACTGAGTATGGGGCTCTGAAACAGAGGGACGGTCACTCCACCTCTGATAACGAAGCTGCATCGGCAAAAAAGGCTTCAATTTTCGCAACAGTATCAGAATTGGACCTCCACTGATTGGATCAGAGAACAAACACCCTACAACCATTACTGATAGAACACAAGCTGGTGGGGGCAGCGTTATGGTCCGGGGAAGGTTTTCGTGGCCTTCTCTGGGCCACTCATCCTTGGGGAAGTCACTCTCAGCCGATCTAGGTAGGAATCAATCCTTGCAGATCACGTACACCTTCCAACAACACAATGCAACATTTCAGACGGCTAGAAATGTTTGTTATTGGTTGGAAGAGCCTGGCCAAGACTTCAAGGTTCTACCCTGGCCCCTAATTCTCCAGAGTTGAACCCAATGGAGCATCTGTGAGACCACCTCGATTAACGTGTTCTTTCGATAGACCTCCCCCCTCGCCCCCTCCAGCAGCTGTGTAATGCCCTGCAGTCAGTATGGCTCCAGATACCTGTTACAACCTATGAGGACCTTATTGCCCCCCCCCCCCCCCCCCCGCAGCCCGTGTAGCTGCTGTCCGTGCTGTACACGGCGGTTACTCTGGATATTAGCTGCTGCTCAGAATAATGGGACTCAACTGTGTGTGTGTATATGTGTGTGTGTGTGTGTGTGTGTGTGTATATATATATATATATATATATATATGTATTATCTTACTTCTGTGCTGCATTATCTGAGCTTCAAGTTGTAGCACCAATACTTGTCAGCTTACAGGACCTCATGGAAAATGGAGATGCAGCATGCATGCCCGACCTGCCATCCCATCCCCTTATACCGGGGCATGGGACCCCATTCTCTTGACCAATGCAAACAGTGCCTACAAATTTAATATAAACCCCCCTTTATAGAGAGATGAAATTACAGGTGGTCCATGCTGGTCACCCCCCAAAACTGCACCCATCTCTGCATAGTCTTTAAAACAAGTGGAGGGGCTTCCTAAATAAAACCAGGCCCAAAGTCTAGTGTCTATATGAAAAGCCAAAGCACGGAGGTGGAAATGATGTAGAACATATGCAGAAAATGCCAATTGCGCTGCATTTACCTAACAAATGCAAGAACAGTGTTTGTTTGTTTTTGACCAGCACCACGTTACCTTTTTAGAAGTGTTATTTTTTTTTCCTATATGAAGGGATTCTGCAACCCAGTTCCCAGATAAGTGGCCACTGTGACCTTTCCCCTATCTGATTGTTAACGGAGAGTTTCCATCATTTCTCTATTATGGCCTTAACCCCACACTTTTAGGAACGCAGAGGTCCTAAGGTCATACCTCTACTTTTCAGACTTTTATTGCTTATCTAGTCGGTTTTCCCTTAACCACCTCCGGACCGTCTAACGCACAGATGCGTCCGGAAGGTGGTTGATTCATTCCTCCTGGACGCATCCGTGCGTCATCTCGCGATAGCCGAGATTTCCTGTGAACGCGCGCACAGGATCGAAAGGTAAGCGAGTGGATCTCCAGCCTGCCAGCGGTGATCGTTCACTGGCAGGCTGGAGATGCGATTTTTTTAACCCCTAACAGGTATATTAGACGCTGTTTTGATAACAGCGTCTAATATACCTGCTACCTGGTCCTCTGGTGGTCCCTTTTGTTTGGATCGACCACCAGAGGACTCAGGCAGCTCTGTAAAGTAGCACCAAACACCACTACACTACACCCCCCCTGTCACTTATTAACCCCTTATGAACCCCTGATCACTTCATATAGACTCCCTGATCACCCCCCTGTCATTGATCACCCCCCTGTCATTGATCACCCCCCTGTAAGGCTCCATTCAGACGTCCGTATGATTTTTACGGATCCACGGATACATGGATCGGATCCGCAAAACGCATACGGACGTCTGAATGGAGCCTTACAGGGGGGTGATCAATGACAGGGGGGTGATCACCCATATAGACTCCCTGATCACCCCCCCTGTCATTGATCACCCCCCTGTCATTGATCACCCCCCTGTAAGGCTCCATTCAGACGTCCGTATGTGTTTTGCGGATCCGATCTATGTATCCGTGGATCCGTAAAAATCATACGGACGTCTGAATGGAGCCTTACAGCGGGGTGATCAATGACAGGGGGTGATCAGGGAATCTATATGGGTGATCACCCCCCTGTCATTGATCACCCCCCCTGTAAGGCTCCATTCAGACATTTTTTTGGCCCAAGTTAGCGGAAATTGTTTTTTTTTTTTTTTTCTTACTAAGTCTCATATTCCACTAACTTGTGTCAAAAAATAAAATCTCACATGAACTCACCATACCCCTCACAGAATCCAAATGCGTAAAATTTTTTAGACATTTATATTCCAGACTTCTTCTCACGCTTAAGGGCCCCTAAAATGCCAGGGCAGTATAAATACCCCACATGTGACCCCATTTCGGAAAGAAGACACCCCAAGGTATTCGCTGAGGGGCATATTGAGTCCATGAAAGATTGAAATTGTTGTCCCAAGTTAGCGGAAAGGGAGACTTTGTGATAAAAAAAATGGGAAAAGTTGTCTTTTGCCAAGATATTTCTCTCACCCAGCATGGGTATATGTAAAATGACACCCCAAAACACATCCCCCAACTTCTCCTGAGTACGGCGATACCAGATGTGTGACACTTTTTTGCAGCCTAGGTGGGCAAAGGGGCCCACATTTCAAAGAGCACCTTTCGGATTTCACCGGTCATTTTTTACAGATTTTGATTGCAAACTACTTCTCACGCATATGGGCCCCTAAAATGCCAGGGAAGTTTAACTACCCCACAAGTGACCCCATTTTGGAAAGAAGACACCTCAGGGTATTCCGTGAGGGGCATGGCGAGTTCCTAGAATTTTTTATTTTTTGTCACAAGTTAGTGGAATATGAGACTTTGTAAGAAAAAAATAAAATAAAAAATAAATCATCTTTTGCCGCTAACTTGTGACAAAAAATAAAAAGTTATATGAACTCACTATGCCCATCAGCGAATACCTTAGGGTGTCTACTTTCCGAAATGGGGTCATTTGTGGGGTGTTTCTACTGTCTGGGCATTGTAGAACCTCAGGAAACATGACAGGTGCTCAGAAAGTCAGAGCTGCTTCAAAAAGCGGAAATTCACATGTTTCTAAACGCTATAACTTTTACCCAAACCATTATTTTTTTTTACCCAAACATTTTTTTTTATCAAAGACACGTAGAACAATAAATTTAGCGAAAAATTTATGTATGGATGTCGTTTTTTTTGCAAAATTTTACAACTGAAAGTGAAAAATTTAACTTTTTTTGAAAAAAAATCGTTAAATTTTGATTAATAACAAAAAAAGGAAAAATGTCAGCAGCAATGAAATACCACCAAATGAAAGCTATATTAGTGAGAAGAAAAGGAGGTAAAATTCATTTGGGTGGTAAGTTGCATGACCGAGCAATAAACGGTGAAAGTAGTGTAGTGCAGAAGTGTAAAAAGTAGCCTGGTCATTAAGAGGGTTTCAGCTAGGGGAGCTGAGGTGGTTAAAGGGAACCTGTCACGGGATTTTGTGTATAGAGCTGAGGACATGGGTTGCTAGATGGCCTCTAGCACATCCGCAATACCCAGTCCCCATAGCTCTGTGTGCTTTTATTGTGTAAAACAAACAATTTGATACATATGCAAATTAACCTGAGATGAGTCCTGTATGTGAGATGAGTCAGGGACAGGACTCATTTTAGGTTAATTTGCATATGTATCCAAAAAGTTTTTTTACACAATAAAAGCACACAGAGCTATGGGGACTGGATATTGCAGATGTGCTAGCGGCCATCTAGCAACCCATGTCCTCAGCTCTATACCCAAAATCCAGATGACAAGTTCCGTTTAAAGCGGTTGTCTTGGGGAGATAATTTTAAAATTTTATTATTTTTTAAACCCCAGAATGGGTTAAAAATAAATCATAGGCATTAGTCACCTCGCCGATCCCCTGGCCACTGCCGTTCAGAGTCTGCCCAGGTCCCTGCGGGCCTCTATTTCTTGGTTGCGGTATGACACACAGGAAATAGCTGAAAATGGCCAATGACTGGGTAAGGTGGGTCCCTTCTATTGCCAGTGATTGGCTGATCAGTCTTTTCCCAGGAAGTAGCGAGCATCAGGGAATGGTGTCGGAACAGGAGCGTCAGGAGATTGGTGAGGTGAGTAAAGCTTATTTTTTTTATTTTAACCCATTCTGGCCCTTTTAAAAAAAAAATGTATACCCCTTTCCCTCTACAATCCCTTTTAATTTTCCTCTCAGGAAAAGACCTTTAACCCCTTGGACTTTTTGAGAGTTCTTTATCTAGTACTTTAAGCAGCCATTCATCCTGATGTGGAAGATCACACACCTAGCAAATAAGGGCAGGTTTCCTAGATGACCGCTGACCTCTGCTCCATATTTGGCTCCCCTGATGGGCTTCCACTTCCCATTGCCCGGAATATCAGGGCGGTGAAGGAGTTCTTTTAGAAAGACAAAAATAAGACCTTTTCCATATTTTCTTATGTTTCTTCAACTCTTCTTAGAAAATGGCCTCCTGCATGGTCCATTGACTCTTCTCATACCGAGAAACCATTGTATAACTTGAATGGAGTAAAAAGGGGGATGAATCCCTGTTTCCCCATTAAACCCCCTTCCTCTTATTAAAAACCCATTAGCCGCGTCCCCCTTAATTGATACCATATTCTCCACACTTCGGGAGAGCGACACCTCGGAGTGCTCCTTCACGGTAAATCAGCGGAGCCGCAGCGCTGAATGCTCCAGACTTGTGCTTCCAGGCGGCCAATACACAAGGGAGGCTGTCAGAACAAGACATATTTATGATGCTCTTTTTTGTTCACACACTACTTGAATGGGTGCCAGGATCTCAAGCAGGTTCTCAGCCGCACAGCGAGCCGGGGAGCTGACAGTGTAAATACCACCATGCCAGGGAGACAGGGCCCTGAATCTCACAGTGACACGACACAATCGCCGCCTTTGTGCGCACATGAGAAAGCTCTTGTACATTTAGTGCTGCCGTTATCCTGATATATTCCATAATCTATGGCCATTGCCCTTTGTTGCCGGTGTTCTCTCAGGCGTCACAAGGGTTAATGTTACCATGGAACGTGAAGAACACAAGCGAAAAAATGTTATAATGGGGAAAAAAGTTCAGATGAGATGATTGAGCTGGGAGAAAAGGGGCAAAATTATGTAATGAAAGAAATATTAATTAGAGATGAGTTAATATCCTGAAATTTGTTTTGGTTCAACCGGCAGATGAATTTTAGTCCAAAGTGCCCCAATTCACCCAAATGTGACACTCCGTGGTCTCCTCGGACTGTACCTAACCCCTTTCAATATCATAGTCAAAGTGACGGTGACATATAAAGCTATGGGTGAATGTGTGGTAGCCTCTTTAATAAGACAATCCACTCTCCGATTTGTTATGCTTTTTAAAATTTAAAAAACAGTCTAAAAATGATCCCTTATTGGGGGCAGATGGCTGCCGGTGTTTATACACACACGTGGAAGAAGCAATGGCTTATTTTAAAGAAGTGCTTGAAATGATCCCTCCTTAGGGAGTCGCAACAGGTTTGTTGTTATTTTGCAGAAAATGTTTATCATGCTAGAAAGTGGAGAAGCAATGGCTTATAACAAAAGCTGTCAAAAAATTATTCCTTTTTTGGGACCAGTTTAGGTTTGTTAGACTGTGGAGGGTAGAGTTTCCAGCAGTACAGTACAGAACATGATGGGGGTATTAGAAGCAGCAGCAGCACAATATGGAACATGACAGACAAGGCAGGAGATGTGCTGCTGTGTAGGGGTAGTAGTAATAGTAGCAGCAGCACAGTATGGAACATAATGGAGAAGGCAGGTGATGTGCTGCTGTGTAGGGGTAGTAGTAATAGTAGCAGCAGCACAGTATGGAACATAATGGAGAAGGCAGGAGATGTGCTGCTGTGTAGGGGTAGTAGTAATAGTAGCAGCAGCACAGTATGGAACATAATGGAGAAGGCAGGAGATGTGCTGCTGTGTAGGGGTAGTAGTAATAGTAGCAGCAGCACAGTATGGAACATAATGGAGAAGGCAGGAGATGTGCTGCTGTGTAGGGGTAGTAGTAATAGTAGCAGCAGCACAGTATGGAACATAATGGAGAAGGCAGGAGATGTGCTGCTGTGTAGGGGTAGTAGTAATAGTAGCAGCAGCACAGTATGGAACATAATGGAGAAGGCAGGAGATGTGCTGCTGTGTAGGGGTAGTAGTAATAGTAGCAGCAGCACAGTATGGAACATAATGGAGAAGGCAGGAGATGTGCGGCTTGTGTAGGGGAGTAGTAATAGTAGCAGCAGCACAGTATGGAACATAATGGAGAAGGCAGGAGATGTGCTGCTGTGTAGGGGTAGTAGTAATAGTAGCAGCAGCACAGTATGGAACATAATGGAGAAGGCAGGAGATGTGCTGCTGTGTAGGGGTAGTAGTAATAGTAGCAGCAGCACAGTATGGAACATAATGGAGAAGGCAGGAGATGTGCTGCTGTGTAGGGGAGTAGTAATAGTAGCAGCAGCACAGTATGGAACATAATGGAGAAGGCAGGAGATGTGCTGCTGTGTAGGGGTAGTAGTAATAGTAGCAGCAGCACAGTATGGAACATAATAGAGAAGGCAGGAGATGTGCTGCTGTGTAGGGGTAGTAGTAATAGTATCAGCAGCACAGTATGGAACATAATGGAGAAGGCAGGAGATGTGCTGCTGTGTAGGGGTAGTAGTAATAGTAGCAGCAGCACAGTATGGAACATAATGAAGAAGGCAGGAGATGTGCTGCTGTGTAGGGATAGTAGTAATAGTAGCAGCAGCACAGTATGGAACATAATGGAGAAGGCAGGAGATGTGCTGCTGTGTAGGGGTAGTAGTAATAGTAGCAGCAGCACAGTATGGAACATAATGGAGAAGGCAGGAGATGTGCTGCTGTGTAGGGGTAGTAGTAATAGTAGCAGCAGCACAGTATGGAACATAATGGAGAAGGCAGGAGATGTGCTGCTGTGTAGGGGTAGTAGTAATAGTAGCAGCAGCACAGTACAGTATGGAACATAATGAAGAAGGCAGGAGATGTGCTGCTGTGTAGGGGTAGTAGTAATAGTAGCAGCAGCACAGTATGGAACATAATGGAGAAGGCAGGAGATGTGCTGCTGTGTAGGGGTAGTAGTAATAGTAGCAGCAGCACAGTACAGTATGGAACATAATGGAGAAGGCAGGAGATGTGCTGCTGTGTAGGGGTAGTAGTAATAGTAGCAGCAGCACAGTATGGAACATAATGGAGAAGGCAGGAGATGTGCTGCTGTGTAGGGGTAGTAGTAATAGTAGCAGCAGCACAGTATGGAACATAATGGAGAAGGCAGGAGATGTGCTGCTGTGTAGGGGTAGTAGTAATAGTAGCAGCAGCACAGTATGGAACATAATGGAGAAGGCAGGAGATTTGCTGCTGTGTAGGGGTAGTAGTAATAGTAGCAGCAGCACAGTATGGAACATAATGGAGAAGGCAGGAGATGTGCTGCTGTGTAGGGGTAGTAGTAATAGTAGCAGCAGCACAGTATGGAACATAATGCAGAAGGCAGGAGATTTGCTGCTGTGTAGGGGTAGTAGTAATAGTAGCAGCAGCACAGTATGGAACATAATGGAGAAGGCAGGAGATGTGCTGCTGTGTAGGGGTAGTAGTAATAGTAGCACATTATAGAACATGATGAATAAGGCAGGCGGCGTACGACTCTTTAGGGGTAGTTGCAGCAGTAGCACAGAACATGACAGACAAGGCAGGAGATGTGCGGCTATGTAGGAGTTATAGTAGCAGCAGCAACACAGTATGGAACATGATGGACAAGGCAGGAGATGTGCGGCTTGTGTAGGGGTAGTAGTAGTAGCAACAGCAGCACATTATAGAACATGATGAATAAGGCAGGCGGCGTACGACTCTTTAGGGGTAGTTGCAGCAGTAGCACAGAACATGACAGACAAGGCAGGAGATGTGCGGCTGTGTAGGAGTTATAGTAGCAGCAGCAACACAGTATGGAACATGATGGACAAGGCAGGAGATGTGCTGCTGTGTAGAAGTTTATAGTAGCAGCAGCAGCACAGTATGGAACATAATGGAGAAGGCAGGAGATGTGCTGCTGTGTAGGGGTAGTAGTAATAGTAGCAGCAGCACAGTATGGAACATAATGGAGAAGGCAGGAGATTTGCTGCTGTGTAGGGGTAGTAGTAATAGTAGCAGCAGCACAGTATGGAACATAATGGAGAAGGCAGGAGATGTGCTGCTGTGTAGGGGTAGTAGTAATAGTAGCAGCAGCACAGTATGGAACATAATGCAGAAGGCAGGAGATTTGCTGCTGTGTAGGGGTAGTAGTAATAGTAGCAGCAGCACAGTACAGTATGGAACATAATGGAGAAGGCAGGAGATTTGCTGCTGTGTAGGGGTAGTAGTAATAGTAGCAGCAGCACAGTATGGAACATAATGGAGAAGGCAGGAGATGTGCTGCTGTGTAGGGATAGTAGCAGCAGTAGCACGAACAGAATGGACAAGGCAGGCGATATGTGGCTGTGTAAGGGTAGTAGTAGTGACAGCAGCAGCACAGTATGGAACATGATGGGCAAGGCAAGAGATATGCCCCACGTTCACCACCTTGTGACTGGTCATGTGCTCCTGAGCACCATTAAACCAAATTTGGTTCTTATAGGACAGAAGGGTGGTTGGACCCCTGGCAGACCTCCCATCAGAACAGAGACCAGTGTAGGCTCACACCGCCCATTGTAAAAGATGGGGGCAACCTCAAGGCCGCTTATCTGTTTAGACCTGTGGATAGTTCATCAATATTATTTCCCGACTAACCCCTTTAAATAACTGAAATATCCTTTCCTTTACTGTTTCTTCTCCATTCACGCCCGAAGTGAATGCCTAAAAATCTTTGCTGAAATCTCTATGCAATTTGTATGGGATCTGACAACCGTGCAGCTTTATAAGCCGAGCTCAGAATCTGTATCTCAGCTGATCTCCCATAATGCACTTCTGGCAATAAGAATCTGTCTGAACATCATAGAATAATATGCAGAATCGAGATTAATGAATCCACACATATAGGAGTACATACTGGAGATTACCCCCCAGGGTCAGTGCTGAGAGGCGGCCACGAGGTGCATTTTGGAAGTTTGAAGTTGAGCCCATTATAAAAGTTTAGGACTCTGGTTATTGGCCATAGTGGGGACAGACTGGCATCGGACCCCAGCTCTGCCCTGTGACAGCACTGGAAGGTTACTGCGTCCCTCCCCGATCATAAAGACCTGCAGACTTTCCCAGAAGCCGTGGAATTGTAGTAATAGAGCGCGTAATTACAACAGGACCTGGCCAGGCCGGGAGGAATGTATAGCTCATAGGACTGATCCCAAACTACTCCCCCCATACTCCTCTGCCACCTGTTGTCTTAGACAGGCTACACATTATGGCCCTGTGCTTTTTAAATGACCATGAATGTCAAATGGAAGTAATAAATTACCAGTGAAGGTCCAGATCATAATATTGAGCACTGTTTATCACGGTTCATGAATTGAATGAAAGAGTTGCAGTAAATACTGACACACCAAGCAGCAGGAGGAAATAAAAGGGTTGTAATGGTACATAATGCATGCATGTATGTCATTCACGGTGTCTGGAAAGCTGGGTGGCAACCACGGCAACTGTAGTAGTTGGCGCCCATTTTTCCCAAAATTGCACTGTTTTATGGGGGTATGCAAAACGAAATGATCTTCTCTTTCCTCTTCTTACAGCCATGATGGTGGTTATTGTTCTACTTCTCATCGCTATAGTAGTCGTTGCAGTTTGGCCAACGAAATGACCAGGAAGGCAGGACCCGACATCTCCGGTAATGAAGACATTGGCCCCTGGTCTGGAGTCCTGGCGGTCCGGTAAGAGGCTGCAGAAACGGACGACTCCAGCAACGGACGGACTAATATATATGATTCTAACGATTCTAACCCTCTCACACGATTCGTCTTTTCTACACTCTTCCAATGATTAATGCAAAATAAAGCCGTTTTTTTTCACAAGCTGTTAAAGGAGGCCCTGTCTGATTTTCTGATATTTGCAGCGTGCGGCCTTAGTTTGTGTTCAGAAGGAATTTGGCAGTGATTGGGTTACAGTCCGAAGTCTCCCCGGTGCTGCAATAACTATAGTACATTGCAGAGTAATATATACGAAGTGCATATAAATATTCACAGACGCAGCAGCCGACGCCCAGCCGTATTCAGACCTGCGTGACACCAAGTTACCTGAAAACAGCTGTTCTCTAAAGACCGAACGGATCTCGCTGCCCTGGAGGAGAGGGGGATATTTAGTGTAAGTCCGCCAATGAACATCAGGGTACATATAGATTAACTTACAGATGAAGCTCAGTCACTTCCTTATTACATTGTATTACATATGTTGTACTTATTCTGAATGACAGCCTGTAATATACTCCAGAGCTGCAATCACTATTCTGCTGGTACAGTCACTGTGTACATACATTACTTATCCTGTACTGATCCTGAGTTACATCCTGTATTATACTCCAGAGCTGCACTCCCTATTCTACTGGTGCAGTCACTGTGTACATACATTACATTACTTATCCTGTACTGATCCTGAGTTACATCCTGTATTATACTCCAGAGCTGCACTCACTATTCTGCTGGTGGAGTCACTGTGTACATACATACATTACTTATCCTGTACTGATCCTGAGTTACATCCTGTATTATACTCCAGAGCTGCACTCACTATTCTGCTGGTGCAGTCACTGTGTACATACATTACATTACTTATCCTGTACTGATCCCGAGTTACATCCTGTATTATACTCCAGAGCTGCAGTCACTATTCTGCTGGTACAGTCACTGTGTACATACATTACATTACTTATCCTGTACTGATCCTGAGTTACATCCTGTATTATACTCCAGAGCTGCACTCACTATTTTGCTGGTGGAGTCACTGTGTACATACATTACATTACTTATCCTGTACTAATCCTGAGTTACATCCTGTATTATACTCCAGAGCTGCACTCACTATTCTGCTGGTGGAGTCACTGTTTACATACATTACATTACTTATCCTGTACTGATCCTGAGTTACATCCTATATTATACTCCAGAGCTGCACTCACTATTCTGCTGGTGAAGTCACTGTGTACATACATTACATTACTTATCCTGTACTGATCCTGAGTTACATCCTGTATTATACCCCAGAGCTGCACTCACTATTCTGCTGGTGGAGTCACTGTGTACATACATTACATTACTTATCCTGTACTGATCCTGAGTTACATCCTGTATTATACCCCAGAGCTGCACTCACTATTCTGCTGGTGCAGTCACTGTGTACATACATTACTTATCCTGTACTGATCCTGAGTTACATCCTGTATTATACACCAGAGCTGCACTCGCTATTCAGCTGGTGGAGTCACTGTGTACATACATTACTTATCCTGTACTGATCCTGAGTTACATCCTGTATTATACACCAGAGCTGCACTCACTATTCTGCTGGTGCAGTCACTGTGTACATACATTACATTACTTATCCTGTACTGATCCTGAGTTACATCCTGTATTATACTCCAGAGCTGCACTCACTATTCTGCTGGTGCAGTCACTGTGTACATACATTACATTACTTATCCTGTACTTATCCTGAGTTACATCCTGTATTATACTCCAGAGCTGCGCTCATTATTCTGCTGGTGCAGTCACTGTGTAAATACATTACATTACTTATCCTGTACTGATCCTGTATTATACTCAAGAGCTGCGCTCATTATTCTGCTGGTGCAGTCACTGTGTAAATACACTCACCTAAAGAATTATTAGGAACACCTGTTCTATTTCTCATTAATGCGATTATCTAGTCAACCAATCACATGGCAGTGGCTTCAATGCATGTAGGGTTGTGGTCCTGGTCAAAACAATCTCCTGAGCTCCAAACTGAATGTCAGAATGGGAAAGAAAGGTGATTTAAGCTATATTGATCGTGGCATGGTTGTTGGTGCCAGACGGGCCGGTCTGAGTATTTCACAATCTGCTCAGTTACTGGGATTCTGATCCTGAGTTACATCCTGTATTATACTCCAGAGCTGCACTCACTATTCTCGCTCTCTCCCCTGTGGATGACTTCCTGTGAACTACAAGATGACATAATCACCAATCAAATCCCCCCCCCCCCCCCCCCCCCCCCGACAGCTCTCAGGCACCTCCCCTTCCTCTGTATATCTATGTATTCTGTGGAAGATATAATTTCTCCCCTATCTAAAGGTATATAGTAGATGGGAGTATGCAGTGATTAGCTGCAGTAAACCTCCTGACTCGCACTGCCTGTACTATCTGTGTGTGCGGACTCTTCAGTGTAGTTCTATGAGACCTAGCGTCACACTGCCCTTATGGACGCAGTGCAGTGTGGTGAGACTCCACCTCATCTGTCTCTGCAAAGCCAGGCATGATGGGAAATGTAGGATTCATTAGGAAAACCATACCTGAGGGGAGAAGGAATCTAGATGGCTGACATCCCACACATTACACCTAAAATAATACAGGTGTACACAAGGGCCTCCATCTTATTCTTTAAGAATGGCTTATTCTGCACTACATAGAAAATAAAAAAACTACTCGGAGTGCTTCTTTAACTTTAGGCACAACTCCCAACTTTGTAAACAGAAAGAACACACTCGGTAGACACTCACCGGTATGTACTCCAGCGCTGCTTGTCTCTCCTCCTTCCCCTCACCATTTCCTCTTGTATACACCTTATCATGCCTTCACCCTCAGTCCTTATATTACCACCCAATAGCACATCATGCCCTTGTTTTTTTAATATATTATGTATCCACCGTATAGGTCCATTGACCCTCAGCTAAAACTTACATAAGTGACGCTGTAGCAATAATGCAACGCCCATCCTGCGTCTCTTTTTTGACTAATCATATTGGCATTTTTACCATGAAATTAAATTTTTTACTGCTTAAACTTTATATTGCATATCTATATCAAGATTGTTTAACTTTACACGCGCCCTGCAAACAGCTATTCACCACCAGCTATTTATTATCAGCCACGTAATCAATTGGCGCCTCTAATATATATATATACATTTTTATATTTTACAATTGATACTTGTTTATATTTTCATTATTATATTATATAATTTTTTACTTTTTATTGACATCATGGTATTGACGTATATATGTATCCATTCATTTATTTATATCTACATTCAAATCTAAGCTTGACGGCCATATTATTATTGCTACTATTATTATTACTATTATCCCTTTTTATATAATTTGTATGTACATGTTTTTTAGACTTGAAAAAGGAGTCCACAGAACCCCGAAACGCGTTGTCACGATAACAAAAATAATTAAACAAAACCTATTGGTTTGAAACAAACTCTGGTTGTGTTTTGCGCCTATGGTCCACCCTCCACTCGAGTCCAGTGGATACGTACTTCAAACTTTGTAAACAAACAAAGATGGACACATTGTGCGGCGTGCGAAGCAAATTTTTTTTATGCACTAGACAACGCCTCTAACTACGCCCAAAACATAACTATACACCTAATCCCACCCAGTCCCCTTAATGCCCCCACTTAGTAATTATTCCCCTTTCATGCCACTGTACAGTATTTATGCTTCACAGAAATATGCCCAGCTGTGCCCCCAGTAATATGCCTAGTTATGTGCCCCCAGTAATATGTTCACATTGAGCCCCCCAATAATATGCCCACCTGTGAACCCCCAGTAATATGCCCACATTGTGCCCCCCAGTAATATGCCCACATTGTGCCCCCAAGTAATATGCCCACATTGAGCCCCCAGTAATGTCCCTCACAGAAAGTAAAAAATAATAAACAACACATACTTACCTTCTTCCTAGAAGCAGCAGCAGGACGTTGGCTCTAGTCTGTGAAGGAGACGGAGCTGAGGCTAGCTGCTGGCTGGCCCCGCCCCCGCACAGACCAGAGGTGTGGAGAGCAGGCGTGGTGGGGCGATGATGAAGCAGGGAGCCGATGCCAGCGATGGCTCTCTGCTTCATCATGGCAACTGTCTCTGCTTCCTATAGGGATAGCTGCCATAAAGCAGGAAATAGCTCCCCCATACCGGGACCGCGGGACAGCCACCGTACTCCGGGACTGTCCCACCGGATCCGGAACAGTTGGGGGGTATGCTTTAGACTCTAGAGCTTATGGTTGTTAAACCAGGAACTGTGCAGGAATTTTATGAGGGACCCGGTGCCCAGCTTTTTAGGAGCTGAGCTATCGGTGGGTGAGGGGCTTACACAGTGGTATGACTACAGGGAAAGCCACTGCTTCAGGGCCCGTGAGCAGTGTCTTTTTTTTTAGTACAATTCAGGCCAGGCCAGGCCCCCCCAGTCACATTGGGGGTCTCTGCCTGTCATAGGTGTACATACCAGAGTATGACGGACCTTTGAGAATTAATAATGGTTGGCTAAAGGACCTTTAATTATCTCATCTTGTCACATGATCGCAGGTCCTTCAGCCTTCAAAAGACACCAGAGGAGAACTGAGAATCTGCAGCAAATAAGTGTCTGTGTGTGTGTGTATATATGCGTGTGTGTGTGTGTGTCAATATCTGCTTATTGTGTATATAGGAGATAGCACCAGTGTCTTAAATATCGGATAGAAGTAGTAGTGTATGTATATAAAGAATAAGAGCACTACTACTCCTATCCAGATATTTAGGACACTGATACTGAGACAGATACTTGTTAAAAAAAACATCTTTCACAGTGTGGTTAAGGTGCTCTAGTCTAAGACTGATCCCCCAATCAGTCAAGGTAAAATGAAAAATTGTAAGTATGTTAATAAATGCTGTCGTTGTGACCCACATAGTGAGTGCCAGTCGCTTACTTACAATACACACTCACCTAAAGAATTATTAGGAACACCATACTAATACGGTGTTGGACCCCCTTTTGCCTTCAGAACTGCCTTCATTCTACGTGGCATTGATTCAGCAAGGTGCTGATAGCATTCTTTAGAAATGTCGGCCCATATTGATAGGATAGCATCTTGCAGTTGATGGAGATTTGAGGGATGCACATCCAGGGCACGAAGCTCCTGTTCCACCACATCCCAAAGATGCTCTATTGGGTTGAGATCTGGTGACTGTGGGGCCATTTTAGTACAGTGAACTCATTGTCATGTTCAAGAAACCAATTTGAAATGATTTGAGCTTTGTGACATGGTGCATTATCCTGCTGGAAGTAGCCATCAGAGGATGGGTACATGGTGGTCATGAAGGGATGAACATGGTCAGAAACAATGATCAGGTAGCTCGTGGCATTTAAACGATGGCCAATTGGCACTAAGGGGCCTAAAGTGTGCCCAGAAAACATCCCCCACACCATTACACCACCACCAGCCCGCACAGTGGTAACAAGGCATGATGGATACATGTTCTCATTCTGTTTACGCCAAATTCGGACTCTACCATTTGAATGTCTCAACAGAAATCGAGACTCATCAGACCAGGCGACATTTTTCCAGTCTTCAACAGTCCAATTTTGGTGAGCTTGTGCAAATTGTCACCTCTTTTTCCTATTTGTAGTGGAGATTAGTGGTACCCGGTGGGGTCTTCTGCTGTTGTAGCCCATCCGCCTCAAGGTTGTGCGTGTTGTGGCTTCACAAATGCTTTGCCGCATACCTCGGTTGTAACGAGTGGTTATTTCAGTCAACGTTGCTCTTCTATCATCTTGAATCAGTCGGCCCATTCTCCCCTGACCTCTAGCATCAACAAGGCATTTTCGCCCACAGGACTGCCGCATACTGGATGTTTTTCCCTTTTCCCACCATTCTTTGTAAACCCTAGAAATGGTTATGCGTGAAAATCCCAGTAACTGAGCAGATTGTGAAATACTCAGACCGGCCCGTCTGGCACCAACAACCATGCCACGCTCAAAATTGCTTAAATCACCTTTCTTTCCCATTCTGACATTCAGTTTGGAGTTCAGGAGATTGTCTTGACCAGGACCACAACCCTACATGCATTGAAGCAACTGCCATGTGATTGGTTGACTAGATAATCGGACATTGATGAGAAATAGAACAGGTGTTCCTAATAATTCTTTAGGTGAGTGTGTGTATAAATAAAATGACAAGTAACTGTATCTCAGTATTAGTGTCCTAAATATCTAGATATGAGTAGTACTGCGCATATATATATATATATATATATATATATATATATACACTGTATATAAACAACTTGGGGGACATTTATCACGATGGACGTTTTGCGCACCGGTCTTGATTTCCTCTGTGCTGCCAGACGATGCAACACATTAATGTTGAGGCACAGCACAGGCCTCTCATTATTTTTTTTGCCTCCTCCGGCCGCCTGTGCAACATACTTAAAGGGGTTGTCCGTTTTTTACTATTGATGACGGATCCTCATGATAGGTCTTCACTATCAAATAAGTAGGGGTCCAACACCCGTCACCCCCGCCGATCATTTTTCACCTCAGGCAGCTGAAAGGCTAGGTGCAGCTCTGCCGGTACAAGGAAGGGGGGGGGGGGGGGAGTCCACCCCGGGTGCCAGACGCAATGAGTGCGTCACTGCTCCAGGCCGGCTGCTTCACCATTCAGCCCAGCAGGCACAGATTGCGCTGCAGGACTGTGTAGGAGGAGCCTTGGGAATCTGCCCGTGCAGTCCTCCCACGCAGCACTGGAGGGGATCAGATCATCAGGAATGGGACAAGGTGAATAGTTACTGTTGTATTTTTATTTTATTAAGGGGGCACAGAGAGATCATTACTTCTGTGAAGGGGCACATAGGGGACATTACTACTGTGAAGGGGGCACAAAGAGGGCATTACTACTGTGAAGGGGCACATAGGGGACATTACTACTGTGAAGGGGGCATAGATAGGACATTAATACTGTGAAGGGGCACATAGGGGAAATTACTACTGTGAAGGGGCACATAGGGTGTATTACTACTGTGAAGGGGGCATAGAGAGGACATTAATACTGTGAAGGGGCACATAGGGGAAATTACTACTGTGAAGAGGCACAGAGGGCATTACTACTGTGAAGGGGCACATAGGGTGTATTACTACTGTGAAGGGGGCATAGAGAGGACAGTAATACTGTGAAGGGGCACATAGGAGAAATTACTACTGTGAAGGGGCACATAGGGTGTATTACTACTGTGAAGGGGGCATTACTACTGTGAAGGGGGCACAGAGGGGGCATTACTACGGTGAAGGGCGCACAGAGGGGGCATTACTACTGTGAAGGTGCACAGAGGGGGCATTACTACTGTGAAGGGGCACAGAGGGGACATTACTACTGTGAAGGGGACACAAAGAGAGCATTACTTTTGTGAAGGGGACACAGAGAGGGCATTACTACTGTGTGTGGGGCACAGAAGCGGCATTACTACTGTGAGGGGGCACAGAGAGGGCATTACTACTGTAAAGGGGCACATACGGGGCATTACTACTGTAAAGGGGGACACAGAGAGGGTATGTGCCCTGGCCCCTGCCTCAACAAAGAATGTCCTCCCTGACCTGGCGATACAAAGACAAATAGTTTTTTTTCAAAGGTATTATTTTAAGTGAGGGGGTGGGGCCGTAAAAAATTTACTGTAGCATGCGGATAGTTCTATCTACGCCCCTGGGCTTACGATATTTTTGCAAACCCTTATTGGCTGTTGTGGACAGCTGAGTGAGCAGGTTGCGCCCCCTGTAGCATCGGTGATGTATAACTGTGTGCGGCGTGTGCGCTTACATTTTCATTATTCTCTGGAGGTTTGTGACTTGGTTTGGCGGTCTTCTATATTTATCCCAGCATTTAGTAGACCCCAGAGAGGATTCTGGGAAATAAAAATGGCTGCTGGTCTTACTTATACGCCTGTTGCTGTTTTCCGCAAATTTCTCTTAGGCTACATGCACACAATGCAAATGTACACATGCAAGTTGCGGATCCGCAAAAAAACCGGCATGACATCCGTTATGCCATTTTTTATTTTTTTTGCTGATCCATTGTAACAATGCCTAAAACGGACAAGAATAGGACTTTTTTTTTTTTTTTTTTTTTTTTTGCGGGGCTACGGAACGGACATACTGGTGGCATTTTTTGCGGACCCATTGAAATGAATGGGTCAGCATCCTATCCGCGAAAAAAAAAACTGAACGGGCACTGAAACAAAATACGTTTGTGTGCATGTAGCCTTAGGCCTCATGCACATGAACGTATTTTAATTCCGTGTCTGTTTAGTTTTTTTTTTGCGGACCATATACGGAACCATTCATATAAATAGGTCTGTAAAAGAAAACGTAAGGTAATCCGTGTGCATTCTGTTTCCGTATGTCCGTATTTCCATTCCGCAAAAAAAGTAGAACATGTCCTATTATTGTCTGCAGTACGGACAAGGATAGAGCTGTTCTATTAGGGGCCAGCTGTTCAGTTCCGCAAAATACGGAATGCACACGGATGTCATCCGTATTTTTTGCAGATCTGTTTTTTGCGGACTGCAAAATACATACGGTCATGTGCATGAGGCTTTAGAATAGGAACTGATCATTTTCCCTCACAATTGTCCATCCACAGCGCGTTACACAAGGCCGCTCCGAGAGCCTTACCTCCGAGAAAACAAGATGTAGAATAGCGGTTTTCCCAAAGGCTCCGCTTGTGTGAGTGCTTCCATATGGCGGCACATCGCAGGCAATTTATAAGCTCCACACACATTTCTCAACAATCTGCAGATGACAAATCTAACACCGTGAAACGAAAAACCTGTTGTGGTGAAGAAGAAAGATGGCGGGGGAGGGGAGGTCAGAAGAGAGGGGGCTGGAGACAAAATTATAAGCAGCAGTGCAACCCCAATATAACGAGCGGAGCAGTGTAATGGTATCCAGATCTATCTATCTAATATCTGTCTATCTCATATCTATATCTATACAATTAGGGTACATTCACACGACCACACATTATTTTTTCCGTGTCCGATCCGCATCCGTTCCGCATTTTGCGGAATAGAAGCGGACCCATTCATTCCTATAGGTGAATAAAATGTGCGGACAACATTCAGTATGTTTAAATGAAGGAAGAGACCGGCACTCCTTGGTACTGCAATTATATCGGGTTTATTCGCCACTGATAGAAGAGGTGACGCGCGTTTCGACACATGCAAGTGCCTTTATCAAAGCAATGTGAGCACATTGAATGTGTCGAAACGCGCGTCACCTCTTCTATGAGTGGCGAATAAACCCGATATAATTGCAGTACCAAGGAGTGCCGGTCTCTTGCTTCATTTAAGCATCCGAAGTGACATCCGCTAACCGCGCACCCATACCTTCACGCAGTGCCGCCCAACTATTCGTAACCAACATTCAGTATGTTGTCCGCATTTCTATTCCGCAAAAATATGAAGCATGTCCTACTAGTATCCGTACAGATCAGTCAGCAGCACAATTCAAGTCAATGGATCCGCAAATTGCGGATGACATACAAAATGGTTTTCGTATGTCATCCGTTTTTTGTGGATCCGTTTCCGTATTTTTTAAGGCCTTAAAATTCATTTTTTCTCTCTCTCTCTCTCTTTTTTTTTTTTCTTACATTTTTGCGGACCGTAAAAAACTGAAGACATACGGAAGTCATTTTTCCGCAAAATGCGGACACACGGTTCCGTTATTTGCAGACCGCAAATCAGAAAGGATTACACACGGTCGTGTGAATGTACCCTTATCTACATATCTATCTATGTATCCGTCCATCTATATCTATTTTCTGTCTATCTATACTATATCTTATCTATTTATCTCTATCTATCTATCTCTACAATTATCTACATATCCTTCTGTCTATTATCTATACAATTATCTACATATCTATCTATGATTGGCCCATGTAAAGATGCCGCAGATCACCTGATGAATGAACAAAACACTCGATCATCGGGTGAAATGATCGTTGATGCGGACACCTCACTCATCGTTCCCGGTGTCTAAACGGCGATCTGCTGCGCAGGAGCAATGATTGTGTACGGGGATGAGGGATAGCAGCAGCGATCGCCCTCATACTATGGAGGTGATCGCTTCATGTAAATGCCCGGTCACCTCCACTGAACGAGCAGCCGACTGTCCAGAAGGAATGCTCCTCACAGCATCTAAATGCACCATACAATTCACGACTAATCACGGCTCCATTACCTGTACGGATGAGATCTATCACGGTGGCTGCACGGCCAGACATAATTGTGTAACTTTATACCACCTATTCATTGGCTTCATTTGCAATAGGATTTTGTGCCAAATTTTTGGTGCTGCAGCTTAAGCCATACCCCTTCCTGTTAGGCCACGCCCCCATCAGTCTAGATAAGTCTAAAATGAGACGCACCAAGATGTGCCATCTTACAGGGAAGCTCCACATCCTCGCCGTGTGTTACATCGTGTCTTATACTTCCCTTACACCCAGGGCCGTCTTTAATATTGATTGGACCCTGGGCAAGAATTTACTTAGGCCCCCTGGATCCCGACACCATAGCAGGCAATCACGCCCTCCACCACAAAACACACACAAAAAAACTAAATCCACACACCTCGTAGAGTAGTAAACTTTAATAATGATGAGTGGCCACTAGAGGTGTTCCTTGGCAGTAATGGAAATGCTGCCTTTTTACATTACAAAGCTTGCAGACACATGCTATAGACACCGGAACTACGACGTTTAGCTGTTGTGCTTCTGGTGACTATAGCGTCCCTTATTATATATATAGAGAAAAAAAGAATCAGCACAAAAGTATCAAATACAATTATAGCCATATGTAATGCTATACAGTATTCTGGGCACATAAGAGGCTTAGATACACCTCACAGAAGAAATTATCAGACATGATAGACTTAGATACTCCACTCAGAAGAAAGTGTCACACATGATAGACTTATATACACCTCTCAGAAGACAGTGATAGGCATGGATACACCTTTTTCAGATGACAGTATCACACAAGATAAAATTGGATACACATTTCGGTAGACACATGAAAAACTTGGATACAGCAGCTGAGCAGAAGGTATAACACATGATAGACTTAGATACAGTGGCCCAGGAGACAGTATCTCATATGATAGACTCTTAGATGCACCTCAAAAGACAGCGATAGACTTGGATATACCGTTTAGATAATAGTATCACACGATAGACTAAGGCTACTTTCACACTTGCGTTCAGGGCTCCGCTTGTGAGCTCCGTTTGAAGGCTCTCACAAGTGGCCCCGAACGCATCCGTCCAGCCCTAATGCATTCTGAGTGGATGCGGATCCGCTCAGAATGCATCAGTCTGGTACCGTTTGTCCTCCGCTCCGCTCAGCAGGCGGACACCTGAACACTGCTTGCAGCGTTCGGGTGTCCGCCTGGCCGTGCGGAGGTAAACGGATCCGTCCAGACTTACAATGTAAGTCAATGGGGACGGATCCGTTTGAGTTTGACACTATATGGCTCAATTTTCAAACGGATCCGTCCCCTATTGACTTTCAATGTAAAGTCTGGACGGATCCGTCTGAAGCTACTTTAACACTTAGAATTTTTTCTACAATATAATGCAGACGGATCCGTTCTGAACGGATCCCATAGTCTGCATTATAGGGGCGGATCCGCTCTGAACGCAAGTGTGAAAGTAGCCTTAGATACACCTCTCAAAAGACAGTGTCACATATGACATACAGCAGCTGGGCAGAAAGTATGATAAGCTTAGATACGGTGGCCCAGAGACAGTATCACATATGAAATCAGTATCAGATGATAAGCTTAGATACAGATGCTTCACAGATAATAACACACATAAAAAACTTCGATGACTTAGAAAACTGTTTCATAAATGATAGTACTGGATGCACCTCTCAGAAGTATCACACATGATAGGCTTAGATACTTTCTCAGAAGACAGTATCGGGGGGGTGCACTCACTGGCTGATGGTCAGATAGCGGGCAGCACGTAACAGAGCCGAGGACAAGTACAATGCCGGGTGTGCGCCCGCAGCTGGAGGTCAGACAGGGAGCGGACGCGTGAACCAGGGAGCGGGGTGGGGGGCTGGGTGGGTGGTTAGGCAGTCGGGTTGACTTGTTACTCGGAGCCGTAGGGAGAAGTGGGCAGGCCTGGGGGGAGGCAGTCGGGTTGACTTGGAGCCGTAGGGAGAAGTGGGCAGGCCGGGGGGAGGCAGTCAGGTTGACTTGGAGCCGTAGGGAGAAGTGGGCAGGCCGGGGGGGAGGCAGTCGGGTTGACTTGGAGCCATAGGGAGAAGTGGGCAGGCCGGGGTGGAGGCAGTCGAGTTGACTTGGAGCCGTAGGGAGAAGTGGGCAGGTCGGGGTGGAGGCAGTCAGGTTGACTTGGAGCCGTAGGGAGAAGTGGGCGGGTCGGGGGGAGGCAGTCGGGTTGACTTGGAGCCGTAGGGAGAAATGGGCGGGCCGGGGGGGGAGGCAGTCGGGTTGACTTGGAGCCGTAGGGAGAAGTGGGCAGGTCGGGGTGGAGGCAGTCAGGTTGACTTGGAGCCGTAGGGAGAAGTGGGCGGGTCGGGGGGAGGCAGTCGGGTTGACTTGGAGCCGTAGGGAGAAATGGGCGGGCCGGGGGGGGAGGCAGTCGGGTTGACTTGGAGCCGTAGGGAGAAGTGGGCAGGCCGGGGGGGGGGGCAGTCGGGTTGACTTGGAGCCGTAGGGAGAAGTGGGCAGGCCGGGGGGGGGGCAGTCGGGTTGACTTGGAGCCGTAGGGAGAAGTGGGCGGGCCGGGGGGGGAGGCAGTCGGGTTGACTTGGAGCCGTAGGGAGAAGTGGGCAGGCCGGGGGGGGGGGCAGTCGGGTTGACTTGGAGCCGTAGGGAGAAGTGGGCAGGCCGGGGGGGGGGGCAGTCGGGTTGACTTGGAGCCGTAGGGAGAAGTGGGCAGGCCGGGGTGGAGGCAGTCTGGTTGACTTGGAGCCGTAGGGAGAAGTGGGCAGGCCGGGGTGGAGGCAGTCAGGTTGACTTGGAGTCGTAGGAAGAAGTGGGCAGGCCGGGGGGGAAACAGTCGGGTTGACTTGGAGCCGTAGGGAGAAGTGGGCAGGCCGGGGGGGAAACGGTCGGGTTGACTTGGAGCCGTAGGGAGAAGAGGGCAGGCCGGGGGGGAGGCAGTCGGGTTGACTTGGAGCCGTAGGGAGAAGTGGGCGGGCCGGGGGGGAGGCAGTCGGGTTGACTTGGAGCCATAGGGAGAAGTAGGCGGGCCGGGGGGGAGGCAGTCGGGTTGACTTGGAGCCGCAGGGAGAAGTGGGCGGGTCGGGGGGGAGGCAGTCGGGTTGACTTGGAGCCGTAGGGAGAAGTGGGCGGGCTGCCTCAATGCATTAACCATGAATAAAAACTGTCTACAGTCTGTGTCTTGTGGAGAGTAGACATAAGTGGCAGGGCCTTCCATGCGCTCCGGGCCCCCCTTTGTCGCGGGCCCCATAGCAACGGCGTGGTCTGCCTATATTGGCGGTACGCCACTGCAGCGGGGCTCAAGAGGCAGCTGCCCCTTTTGCCCCGCGTTAAAGACGGCCCTGCTTACACCCAGAGCTGCATTCACAATTCTGTTGGTTTCCTAAGCAGTGCAGGCAGCTCATCGTTCGAGCGACCTGCATGACATTGACTATAAACTGCAGCCTGTTTCTAAAGGCAAGAAGAGTAGTATGCAGCTCTGGATGTGACAGGAGTATAATATCTGAGTTTTTTGTTGATTAGGTAGGATCATTAAGTAGATGTCTTATAGCCAGCCTCGCATGTCTTGGCTCAGGCCGTTATCCTATGCTGTAAGGGAAGGTTATGGGCCCCCGAACACGGGGACCTGGGGTGTGATTCCAGCACCCATGCGACGCCCTGGAGCAGAATCTTCCCACACACAGCGGCTCAGCCTCGAGAGCCTTCTACAGTCATAGGTTCTAATTAAACCCGGCACAGATTATAAGAAACAAAAGGCGCTTAATTGAGTTCTCAGCCTATGTTAATGAGAGTGGAGTGTGGTGTCCGGGGCTGGTGGAGTGTCTCACCGCCGCGCTTGTAGAAAACTCGCCCTTTGTCTGATCGTTTCGCTGTATATCTCCAGCACAACACGAGGACAACGGCCAAAAGATGATTATTTTGGCGCCGTAAAAAGTTAATTAAACTCCGACACTTTTGTCTGCTCTGGAGATGTTTTGTAAAAGGTAAGACAGAATCCTGGCAGCGTCTTCAGACAGCGCATGAAAACCTGATGTTCTCCACTTGTGCGCTGTTCTGTAAACACACAGGACGAGGGAGATCCGGAGATTTAATAGGGCGACTCCCATCATCCCATCTGCAATGGATCTTTACTGCACAATGAAAGCCAAGTCACAGATTGCTTCTGTATGAAATACATGTAGATCCGTATATCTATCTCTCTCATATCTATCTATACACAGTGGATATAAAAAGTCTACACACCCCTGTTAAAATGTCAGGTTTCTGTGATGTAAAAAAATGAGACAAAGATAAATCATTCCTGAACTTTTTCCACCTTTAATGTGACTTATAAACTGTACTACTCAATTGAAAATGAAAAAAAAAAAACAAAAACAGAAATCTTTTAGGTGGAGGGAAGAAAAAATATAAAAATAAAATAATATGGTTGCATAAGTGTTCACCCCCTTAAACTAATACTTTGGTGAAGCACCTTTTGATGTTATTACAGCACTCAGTCTTTTGGGGTATGAGTCTATCAGCATGGTGCATTTTGACTTGGCAAGATTTGCCTACTCTTCTTTGTAAAAAACAGGGGAGGATATAAGCCGGTGCAGCTGCACAGGGGCCCGGCGTGTGAGGGGGCCCATTCATACTAGTAAGCGCATCCAGAAGCGTTCACTAGTATGCAAGAGATCGGCGCTTACTCCTCCGGCTCCGCTTCCTCCCTGGTCTCCTCCTGTACGCAGTCAGGTCACGGGACTGTGCAGCGCGAGCTGTTGGAGACCAGCAGGGCAGGCGCTCACATCAGGACACCGAGATCAGCGGAGCAGGAGAGGTAAGTTTTAATTATTTTTTAGTCTATTCTGAGGTCTGATGGGGGCCCTGGGGGGTCTGTCACATCGATATGGGGGTGCCTGACTCTGGGGTTCCTGAGCAAGTGACATTTGGGGGGCCTGAATGAGCATATGGGGGGCCCTGAATAAATAAACAACTGATATTGGGGGGGGGGGGGGGTCCTGGGCAACTGACATATGGGAGGCCTAAATAAGCAACTGATATAGGAGGTGGGTCCCCCTGAGCAACTGATATGGGTGGGGGTCCTGAGCAAGTGACATATGGGGCGGCCTGAATGAGCAACTGATATGGGTGGGTCTGAGCAACTGATATGGGGACGTGAATGGGCATCTGATATGTGGGCCTATCTGAGCAATTGACGTATGGGGGGCTTGAATAAGCAACTGATATGGGAAGGGGGTCCTCCTGAGCAGCAGATATTGGGGCCTATCTGAGCAAGTGACATATGGGGGGGCCTAAGCAATTGACATATGGGGGGCCTGCCTATTTTATATTCTGGCAGAAATGGGGGCACTATGGAGAGGGAGGAGCACTATGGAGACCCTATCTTATATACTGGCACACATGGGGGGCACTATGGAGAGGGAGGAGCACTATGGGGACCCTATCTTATATACTGGCACACATGGGGAGCACTATGGAGAAGGGGGGAAAGGAGCACTAGGGGGGCATCTTCTGGGGCCCTATCTTATATACTGGTAGACATGGTGGGAGCACTTTAAGGGTCCTATCTTATATACTAGCACACATGGGGGACACTATGGAGAAGGGGGGAGCACTGTGGGGGCATCTACTGGGGACCCTATCTTGTATACTGGCACACATGGGGGGCACTATGGAGAAGGGGGAGAGGAGCACTATTGGGGTCATTATATAGGGGAATTACACTGGCACACATTGTGGGGGAATTTTATACTGGCACATTGTCAGGCACCATGGGGATAAGGGGGGGCACGATATAGGAGTATTTTATACTGGCGCAAATTATAGGGCACTATGGGGACCTTGTCTCAACTGGGGGCACTAAGAGGGTTTTTGGGCACACAGGGGGCATTGGCACACATTATGAGGGTACTATGGGGACATTGGCTCTACAGGGGGCACTAAGAGGAGGTATTTTTTATACTGCCCCACAACAGGGCATTTTTATTTTTACTGTAACACATTATAAAGAGTATTATTACTAGCGGGGGCATTATGGTGGGCTTTATTACAGTTGAGGGACTATGAGGAACATGAATACTAGTATGAGCACTATGGGAGCATTATTACTTCTGGGACACAGTGGGAAATTATTACTGTAGGGGCACTATTACTACTACGTGTTGTCTGGTAGATAATTATTTCTATTGGTGGGACTTTGGGGAGCAGTATTACTGTGGGGGGCACCCTGGCACGGTATCAGCTTAGCACAATTATTTTTGGGGAACATTATGTTTACACTATTAGTGTCAGGGACACTGTTTCCTGGGCACAGTTATTTTTAGGACACTGTGTGCCAATATTGAAGGGGAATTATCTGTGTGTAACTTGTATAGGGAGCACAGCGGGCACAGTATTGGTGGTGGCAGGATGGGGTGTTCAGAAGGTGGGAGGATGATGGAAAACTAGGAAACTAAGATGTCGGTCAAACTCTGCAGAGAGAAGAGATGGCTGAAAGAAATCATCATGGCGGTCTGGTCTGAAAGGAGCAGATGAGGACAGAGAACATCTACATCAGAGGAGACGTCACTGTATGGAAGAGGCATGTGGACCTGTATTAGGCTACTTTCACATCTGCGTTAGTGATTCTGGCAGGCTGTTCCAGCAGAGAACAGCCTGCTGGAATTCACTGGATCCGGCACTGCAGACAGAATGCCCACCGACCCCATTGACTATAATGGGGTATGGCAGAGATCCGACCAAAATCTGGCAAAAATGCAGAGAATCAGTGGGACACGAAACGCAGCATGCTGCGGTTTGTGTCTGGCCGATTCCTTGCATTTTCTGCCGGATCAGGTGGCCGGAGTGTAGTGCCGCAGGTGTGAAAGTAGCCTTACCCTGTATGTTTTGTATTGCTATAAGTAATGTTAGGATGGAATAGGTTAGGTTGCGAATTAGGCTTGGGGGGGGGGGGGGGGGCTTAGGCACATTCTTTGCACAGGGGCCCTCTGCTGTCTGTGTCCGCCCCTGGCAAAAACATTCCCAATCTGACAGCTTTCCCTGCCTTTCCGTATTCTACACAATTAGGCTCCATTCAGACGTCCGTACTGCATTGCGGATCCGCAATACACCCAGCCGCCACCCCCATAGAAATGCCTATTCTTGTCCGAAAAGAATAGGACATGCTCAGTTTTTTCCGGAGCTGCGGCCGCGCTCTGGAAATGCGGATGCGGACAGCACACTGTGTGCTGTCCGCATCTCTTCCGGCCCCATGAATGAATCCGCACCCGTTCCGCATAATGGCGGATGCGGACCCATTCTACAGACGTCTGAATGGAGCCTAATTCTTATTTTTAGCTTTTCCCTTCACTGTCCCTGACACTAGAATAGAAGCTTGGTTTGGACTGTCCCTAAGATTGTTTTCTACAACCATCCACCGCCATTCACAGCCCAACACAGAATAATGTTATAGTGGTTCTGCAAGGGCACCTCCCTTCCTGCTGCAGAACTGATTGGTTTATCCAGGGTGTCTGTCAGCCTGTGAGCCAATCAGGACAACCCCCCCCCCCCCCTCTATCAAGGTCATGTGAGCATTCTTCTTATAACCCCCCCCCCCCCCGTCCCTCATGGTTTGTGCTTGTCTTGTGAACAAATTTTTGGGATGTTCATAATGAACCCAGTTCGTTACAAACTGAATTGCTCATCTCTAGTATTGGATCACACCTCTTAATCATTGTAATTCAGGTGTTTCATTTAGTCCCATTGCCACAGGTGTATAAATTCCAGCCACTAACCATGCAGTCTGCCTGGTTCATTCTAAAGAGCTCACTAGATCCCAGTGTGGTCCTGTAATAGGATGTCAGCATTGTGAAAAGTCAGTTCCTGAAATGTCTTCCTTCCTAGACCACCATCATCTGTGAGTGGTATTGTAAAGTGGAAGGAACCACAGCAACTCAGCCACGAAGTGTATACCACGTAAAGCTACAGAGCGAGGTCCCTGAGTGCTGAGGAGCATAGTGCATAAAGGTCACCAATGCTCTGCTGACTCCATAACTACAGAGTCTAAACCTCCTCCGGTATTAACATTGGCACAAAAACTGTACTGTTCCGGAAGCTTCATGGCATGGGTTTCCATGGCCGAGCATCTACATGCAAGCCGTACATCACAAAGTACAATGCCTAGCATCAGATGGGGTGATGTAAAGCACGCCGCCACTGGACTCTGGAGCAGTGATGACTCACACTTCTCTATCTGGCGGTCTGATGGACAAGTCTGGGTTTGGGGTATGTCAGGAGACCGTTACCTGCCTGACTGTATTGTGCCAGCTGTAGAGTTGGGATAATGCTATGAGGTGTCTTCAGGAGTCAGCATTGGCCCCTTAGTTTACATCTTAATACTTCAGCATAACAAGACATTGTGGACAATTGTATGCTTCTAACTTTGTGGGAACAGTTTGAGTAAGACCCTTTTCTGTTGCAGCATGACTGTGCCACCGTGCACAAAGCAAGCTCCATAACGGCATGGTTGGGGAAGTATGGTGTAGAAGAACATGCCCAGCCTCACAGAGCCTTGACCTCAACCTCATCCAACACCTTTGCCATGAACTCGAATGGAGATTTTGACCCAGATCCTCTCTAACATCAGTGTCTGACCTCACAAATGATCTTCTGGAGGAATGACCAAAAATTCCCACAGACACCCTCCAAAATCATGTAGAAAGCCTTTCCAGAAGAGAAAAGGGAGGACTAGCTCCATATTAATGTCTATGGATTTATAATGGGATGTGATAACAGCTCCTGTTGGTGGGATGTGGAGGTGTCCCAATACTTTGTCCTTACCGTATAGGATAGATTAGATGATTTTTTTATATGACTTATCTTCATTTATGCTCCTAGCTGCTGTAGTTTTTATTCTGGGACACAGACTGCCTACGCCTCATCATAAATTAGTGGCTTTCTCTGGCAGGCCAGGAAACATAGAAACATAGAATGTGTCGGCAGATAAGAACCATTTGGCCCATCTAGTCTGCCCAAGGAGATTTCGAAGACTGGCGTAAAACCCCGGTTTCTGGTAAATGTTCTCCATGGGGTGAAATGCCAGAGGGAACTGAAGGACCCAAATAATATAGAAACAAAAATAAGCAGCATTCCTGTAATATTAGAAAAAAAATAAGTATTATTATTTGGGTTACTATGGTTTTTTTCACCAATTTTACGCAGCATTGCCACATTTTTTTGTTTTCTGTGGGAAAATTGGATTAGAGAAATTTTCTTGTGGCAGATGGTGGGAGTCACCAGCTTACACATTATTTGGCACTCTGCGGTTGGCATGAGAACTGTGTGACCCCCTGTACAGTACAGACCAAAAGTTTGGACACACCTTCTCATTCAAAGAGTTTTCTTTATTTTCATGACTATGAAAATTGTAGATTCAAACTAAAGGCATCAAAACTATGAATTAACACATGTGGAATTATATACATAACAAAAAAGTGTGAAACAACTGAAAATATGTCATATTCTAGGTTCTTCAAAGTAGCCACCTTTTGCTTTGATTACTGCTTTGCACACTCTTGGCATTCTCTTGATGAGCTTCAAGAGGTAGTCACCTGAAATGGTTTTCACTTCACAGGTGTGCCCTGTCAGGTTTAATAAGTGGGATTTCTTGCCTTATAAATGGGGTTGGGACCATCAGTTGCATTGTGGAGAAGTCAGGTGGATACACAGCTGATAGTCCTACTGAATAGACTGTTAGAATTTGTATTATGGCAAGAAAAAAGCAGCTAAGTAAAGAAAAACGAGTGGCCATCATTACTTTAAGAAATGAAGGTCAGTCAGTCCGAAAAATTGGGAAAACTTTGAAAGTGTCCCCAAGTGCAGTCACAAAAACCATCAAGCGCTACAAAGAAACTGGCTCACATGCGGACTGCCCCAGGAAAGGAAGACCAAGAGTCACCTCTGCTGCGGAGGATAAGTTCATCTCAGTCACCAGCCTCAGAAATCGCAGGTTAACAGCAGCTCAGATTAGAGACCAGGTCAATGCCACACAGAGTTCTAGCAGCAGACACATCTCTAGAACAACTGTTAAGAGGAGACTGTGTGAATCAGGCCTTCATGGTAGAATATCTGCTAGGAAACCACTGCTAAGGACAGGCAACAAGCAGAAGAGACTTGTTTGGGCTAAAGAACACAAGGAATGGACATTAGACCAGTGGAAATCTGTGCTTTGGTCTGATGAGTCCAAATTTGAGATCTTTGGTTCCAACCATCGTGTCTTTGTGCGACGCAGAAAAGGTGAACGGATGGACTCTACATGCCTGGTTCCCACCGTGAAGCATGGAGGAGGAGGTGTGATGGTGTGGGGGTGCTTTGCTGGTGACACTGTTGGGGATTTATTCAAAATTGAAGGCATACTGAACCAGCATGGCTACCACAGCATCTTGCAGCGGCATGCTATTCCATCCGGTTTGCGTTTAGTTGGACCATCATTTATTTTTCAACAGGACAATTACCCCAAACACACCTCCAGGCTGTGTAAGGGCTATTTGACCATGAAGGAGAGTGATGGGGTGCTGCGCCAGATGACCTGGCCTCCACAGTCACCGGACCTGAACCCAATCGAGATGGTTTGGGGTGAGCTGGACCGCAGAGTGAAGGCAAAAGGGCCAACAAGTGCTAAGCATCTCTTCAAGACTGTTGGAAGACCATTTCAGGTGACTACCTCTTGAATCTCATCAAGAGAATGCCAAGAGTGTGCAAAGCAGTAATCAAAGCAAAAGGTGGCTACTTTGAAGAACCTAGAATATGACATATTTTCAGTTGTTTCACACTTTTTTGTTATGTATATAATTCCACATGTGTTAATTCATAGTTTTGATGCCTTCAGTGTGAATCTAAAATTTTCATAGTCATGAAAATAAAGAAAACTCTTTGAATGAGAAGGTGTGTCCAAACCTTTGGTCTGTACTGTATGTAACATGCATATATTACCCGTGGCCTGCTGCTCCATTCAGTTTCTATGGCACTGATGGATATAGCCAAGCACTGTACTCCATCACTCCCACAGACATTTAATGGAGTAGAAGAGCACATGTATGAACATCGCTCCATTCAATCTCAAGACTGGGGGCTTGTGGCCCTTTCAATTGATTGGTGGGGTCCCAGACTTCCAGTGATCATACATTTATCACCTATCCTGTGAATAGGTGGTAAATGTTTTTTCATGGAACACTTATCCAGAAGACAGCAGACAGACCCCCAGAGGTCGCGAGAACAGGGGTCCTGGGCTCTTCTAGGTGAGTGTAGTGGTAGTGATGGAACCACCATATTATTGATACCTGATCACCCCTAATATCTCTTCCCCCGGAAATAACCGGACACGGCTGATGAGTTTAAAGAAAAGTTTAATTAACCAGTTGCTGATTTAGTCCTAACAAGTGGGTGTTTCAGTTACAAAGTTTCCAGCTACACGATACGTCATGGAAAATCCACACCTTTTTTCACGTGTCATTAAATATATTCATATATAATAAACACAATATATTAGTATGAAAACACAAAAAAACATCAAATCCAAACATCCCCCCCTCCGGACCCTAGAAAGATTTGTGTATAATGTGACATTACAGGCCAGACATTTAGATCATTGATGGATTGGTGTCTGGTGGGAAAGAGGAAATATAATGAAGAATTTTCTGGGTATATTGGGGGGGCTCACCGTAGGGGTCCTGGTCGGTTATCGTGACAAACTGCAAAATTCCAGATTCAGTTCATTTTATAGAAGAAGTTCGAGGGTCTAGGACAGGGGTTGGCAATCTTCGGAGCTCCAAGTGTTATGAAACTACAACTCGCAGCATGCACACTTGCTCAGCTTTTCTTAGAACTTTCACAGAAGTGAATGCAGCATGCTGGGAGTTGTAGTTTCACATCAGCTGGGTTGCCAGCGGTTAGTGATCCCTGGTCTAGGAACTCACCTATAATGAAGGGGGACCCAACACTTGGTAAATGGTAGGTTCCCACTACTCTCATGCGGCTCCTGAAGCCATTAACATAAGTGGCCTTTCCTTCCACCCATCTTGACCCTGATTTTGTCCTCATTAATGCTAACACGGAAGACTTACATACTGGGAGCGAAGACATCGAAGACATGTCAACACACGGGACATAAGGTGCCACAGAAAATATCCAATGCAGATTTTCAGCAGAATTTTCAGCAAAATCCATGTTTTCTAACATAAACCAAACAGCTATACCAATAAGGCCCCATTCACACAACCATATTTTTGGCCCGCATCCGATCCGCATTTTTTTTGCAGAGAGTATGTGGATCCATTCATTTCAATGGGTCCGCGAAAAATACGGACAGCACACTGTGTGCCGTCCGTCTCCGTATGTCCGTTCTGTAGCCCCGCAAAAAAGACAGAACCTATTCTTGTCAGTGTTACAATTAGTGGTACCTTGGAACCGAACTTGAGTTCGGGAAAAGGTTTTTAACAGTAGAAATTATATTTTTGAAGTTATTACCCGAAGTCTCGCAAGACCTTGCTAAGTAATAACTTCGGCTCATCTGAGCCAATACATTCTAATACTGTACAGAGCTCTCGCTCCGTACAGTATTGAAACAAACTTGTTTGAGAATCAACTTTAGATGTTTCATCCGAAGTCGATTCGCTCATCCCTAGCTACAATATCCGCGTTTTGTAAAATACATAAGGTCATTTGAATGTACCCTAAGGGTAGAATGAAAGCAACTCCCACCGTGCTTGCGGATGTTAGTGTATGATGGGTGTTGTAATTTTGCCACTGCCGGAAGCCACCAGATCTATGCTCTAGAAGACTCAGCCAGACCATACGGAAGTCAATGTAACCCACGTCACGTGTAACCGTCATATGACGTTTCTAGTCCGCTTTGCTGCCGACTGCGTGTCCTTACCTAGCTGGGAGGGGGGAATGAGATGTACAGTATTGAGATCATACTTGCATGTATTAGATTTGACTCCAGAGACTTGATTCGCTCGGTTGTGACGTGCAAGCTTATATTTAGCAAGATCTGTAATGTTATCTCAAGTGAGAAAATCTCCCTTAATCCAATGTTATTTCGCAGCGCTTATGCATCAGCCTGTAACACAAGACTCCGCCTGATAAACCAGGCTGTTGAAGTAACAAAGGATTAGGGCAGATTTTCTCTCTCAAAACAGAATTTCACTACTTGATTAATCTTCAGCCGGGGTTTTGTGTTCTAGTAAAAGTCACCATAAAGTCAAGTACAAGTCCTTACATTTACATCCGGCCCATTGGCCCCAAACCTGTGGTTTTCAGTGTGATCCTTTCCTTATTTCTTTTCACAATACTGTGACCACAGGGTGGCGCTCTTCTGCTGTCTATAATGTGATTGTATTGTATTGATTAGATAGGCCAGCGCTGGTCTCAATGCTGGAAGCTCCTGCAAAGCCTAAACCAGTAATGGAGAACCTCCGGCACTCCAGCTGTGGTAAAACTACGGCATGCTCCATTCATTTCTATGGAGTTCTGAGAACATCCAAGCAAGTGTGCGTCTTGAGAGTTGTAGTTTTACCACAGCTGGACAAAGGGGCCACAGTGTTCAGTAAAGCATATTGGCCCTTTCCCCCCACCTCAACACAGCGCCAGCTCCTCAATATTTTCTGTAAAGCAGCTCCAAACACATACAAAGGACACATGGGTATGTGAGTTAGGACAGTTGTCCCCTCCGGATACCGAGGTGGCTTCATCTATGACCCTTCCACGTGCCTTGCAGTTTACAGTCCTTCTGTTCATAAAGTGAATGGCGTTTAGCAAACATCATTTCCAGCTAACTGCTCCTTCTCCCACCCCTCCTAGATCCTAAATCCAGACTTCCGATATCCTACCGGGACACCTGCCTTTTTAAAAATGTTTGTTTTCATTGCGTGAGGCGCTCGTGCCAGCTGAGATCATGTATGTCAATATTAGCACCCGCTGCCCAGCTCGGGAAATGTCAGCCTTCCAAAATCTTAACCCCCGGGAAGAAGGTTTCCAGAGGGTTAAGATTTCGGAAGGCTGACATTTCCCGAGCTGAAGCCTTCTGGATTATTAATCTGCTCTTCTTTTTTCTTAGTTTTCCTATAAAGTAATCGTTACAAGAAAATATTTTCACAACCTTTTAGGTAATGGAGGATATTGAGCACGTTCAATGATCCAGATGGTGTCATGTCGCACATGTACGGACAACCTGGAGACGTGTATGAAGATCAAAGACAGACAGATTGCCGCCCTTAATACCTGCACACGTTGCGGATTATGCTTTATTTTTCTGCGTGGATTTTCGTGCGTGACTGAAATCTCATGGACACTTTGCTTTCTTTTTCCGTGCGGAAATTGACCTGCCATGCAGATTTAAAAATCTGCAGCATGTCAATCGTTTGTGTGATTTTTGGTACGGAAAAGCACAGAAATCCGCACAAAAAAACGCGCTAAAATGCTGTCTCACAACCCGCCCTCATGTGTAGGTAGCCTAAGGGTTCATTCACGCGACCGTTGTTGTTTTGCGGTCTGCAATTTGCGGATCCGTAAGACACAGATACTGGCCGTATTTTGCGGTATGGAACAGCTGGCCCCTAATAGAACTGTCCTATCCTTGTCCGTAATGCAGATAATAATAGGGCATCCTCTATTCTTTGCAGACTGGTTATGTGGACATGGAATGCACACGGAGTCATTCCGTTTATTTTTTGTAGCCCCATTGAAGTGAATAGTTCCGCATACGGGCCGCAAAAAAAGAGACAACTCCTTGTTTAATGCGACTGCAGGTAATTGAAGCAGATCTGGAAGGAAGCCTTGTCTGTCCAAAATTTTGTGTTATATGGTGGCTATTCGGATGAAAAAACATGGAGAACTTGCGTCCCCGAGCATGCAATCCTCTGTACGATGTCAGTATACTCTATGAATTTTTTATAGGACAGCCCCTTACAGCATCATTTAACATAAAGCGTTGCAGGTATACCTCCAATGGAAACCTCAAAGTCATTGGCCCTGATCTATCATGATCAAAATTGTGGCTTCAAAAAGTCACAAAAAGGGTCTTTTCCAGCTTGAGTGAAAGTTTGCAACTTTCTGCATTTTTACACCACTCACTCCAGTTTTGAAATACGGGTCGGACTGTGTGGGTGGTTATCTATGTTAATGACTGTCACTCCAGAATTATCACTGAGACGTTTTAATTCACAATTTCACTCCAGGAGGAGGAGGACGGAATAGGAAAACTGGTGGAGCTTTTCTACACAAAAGCGTTAGGTTTAAGGATAAGACAAATTTATCAAACAACATGAGACATTGGATAAATGTGGCGTAAAGTATGACAACACAGGCTCAAGCAAAATTGACTTCAAATTAAAATGTGGCTTAATACCTGTCCTTGTACGTCTAAGAGGAAATATTCAATAATGAGTATAGATCGTGACCCAGTTTGAGGCCGGTGAATGAACACGTCCGCCCGCCGACTAGATTACTTGAGTTATCAGCCGTTGTGTTCTGTATTTGATTTGGAAGAATTTCTTTTCTTGGAGCTAGATCCTTGTGTCCTGAGCAATATATAGTAGGACGGATGTGTGGAGTACAGGGTTAACAAGATCAAGTCCGCTCCACATAATCCTGTAATTGCCACATAATGTTATTTCATTCAAAAACAAGTTGTCTTGTGTCAATACCGCCACCGTCCCTCACCAGCTCGTAACACATGTGGCCACAGTAACTTCAACAAATTAATCCATTTACTGAAACCACAGGCGTTACTTGTGCCTCAGTGAGAAAAAGCTCCGTGTTTAACTCCTGACCTCTGAACGGATGCACCGCAGGGTAATCCCATCAAATTAACTGGGCAAATAGAGCATCTGAAGTCCAGGAAAAGGTATTTGAGAGCAGTTTCCAGGACATGCGGACAAGTATTACTGTAAGAGGGTCCGCACCTTGACCCTTGCTGAGGAGATGAAACCACAACCTGAGGTAATTATCTATGGTATGGCCACAAGGAACATTCTCCTGAACCTCAGAAGGTTGGATGGATTTTTGTATTTCTGCTATGGTTCTCCTTTAACTCTCATTTTGAGACATCCTGGAAAGGTACAGAAGGTTGTTCCAAAATCCATCACACATCCTGACCCCACCACTCCAAACAGCCAGGTCCTGTCCCCGGGCCAAGACAAACGCCAATTAACTCTACCATGATCTTTTGCTTTGAAAGGGGAATTTAGGTCTTGTATTTTCACATAAAAAGGAAATTTGAAAGGCTGATTTTTTTAATAGCAGGTTATATTTAGACTATAACCTGTGTGTAATGCATAGTACTGCCCCGAGTGGCCTTGTTCCCTATCTATGTTTTTGTAGGACCTGATTTGGTGATCAAATATTACATCTTAGAATCCAAAAACATCACTCAGGATGTGCAGGTCAGAGCACTTTGATCGTTCTTGGTTTAGCCATTTACCGTACATAGTATCTGCCATAACAATTCCCACGTTTCCAATCCATTAATTTTTATTGGTAGAGGAACACGAGAATCGTGCCAAACATTGTTTTTGCCATACAAATTGGGAATGCCACTTGTATGGGGCACACAAAAAGGCTTGGCAAGGGCAGGTAGACATGTCCCACATAATTACTGTGTGCCAGAGTAATTTCAAGTTGTGGATATCTAGTGTTCGAACAACTAATGGTCTTGCAATGTATTAATGGCTTTTCCTACCAGATCAATATGATAGAAGATATGCTCTAATTGCATGCTAGTAGGGGTCAGATCAGTGGGACCTCAATTATGACTAAAACAAATGGACACCAAGTGGACATTTCAAAATCTGGGTCAGCCTGGTGTCTTCTGAGAAAAGCTAAACAAGGCCAGTGATGGTAAAGCCGAAGAAGAGTGCTGTAATTACTTAGTGGTCGTCCCAGCAGCGAGACCTCCACCGATCAAGTGGCATGTCCTGTCGACATATAAGACGTATTACTGGTGGAAAAAAAAACCTGTAGCAACTGGTAAACTTAACACCCTGATCTCAGAGACATTTTGTGGTACACAGAGGACCTCATGGATCACAACGTAGATAAAAACTGCCAACAAAAAACAACCGATACTGTTGGGCCAAACTCTGGTTGTTCCTCCGAGACCCTTAAGGTGACCATACACATTAGTCTAAAGATAATGGAAATGTATGGTTTCAACCAAGACCATTGTGCATCGGGTGAAATATAACAATGAATGATGGTTTAGCAAACTGATGACAGAAGATTATTGGTCATGTTTAAAGTTCTTGTTGCTTGTCCACAAATGATCTTTCTGTGATCATTTTGAGAATAACTACACTGAGCAAATATTTAAACGCAACACTTTCGGTTTTGCTCATTTTGCATGAGCTGAACTCAAAGATCTGAAACATTTTCTACATACACAAAAGACCCATAATACGGGCAGCACGGTGGCTGAGTGGTTAGCACTGGTGCTTTGCAGCGCTGGGGTCCTAGGTTCGAATCTGACCAAGGGTAACATCTGCATGGAGATTGTATGTTCTCTCCATGTTTGCGTGGGTTTTTTCTGGGTACTCTGGTTTCCTCCATACTGATAGGGAAACTTAGATTGTAAGCCCCATTGGGGACAGTTGGATGCTAATGTTTGTAAAGCGTTGTGGAATATAGTAGTGCTATATAAGTGCATAAAATAAATAAATTACTCTCAAATATTGTTCACAAATCTGTCTAAATCTGTGTTAGTGAGCACTTCTCCTTTGCTGAGATAATCCATCCCACCTCACAGGTGTGGCATATCAAGGAGCTGATTACAGCATGAATATTGCACAGGTGTGCCTTAGACTTTCCACAATAAAAGGCCACTCTGTAATGCGCAGTTTGATCACACAGCACAATGCCACAGATGTTGCAACTTTTAAGGGAGCGTGCAATTGGCATGCTGACTGCAGGAATGTCTGTTGTCCGTGCAATGAATGTTAATTTCTCTACCATAAACAATCTCCTAAGGCGTTTTAGAGAATTTGGCAGTTCATGCAACCAGCCTTGCAACCGTAGACCACGTGTTACCACACCAGCCCAGGACCTCCACATCCAGCATGTTCACCTCCATGGTCGTCTGAGACCAGCTACCCGGACAGCTGCAACAACAATCGGTTTGCATAACCAAAGAATTTCTGCACAAACTGTCAGAAACCGTCTCAGGGAAGCTCATGTGCATGCTCATCGGGGTCTTGACCTGACTGCAGTTCATCAGTGGGCAAATGCTCACATTCAATGGCATCTGGCACGTTGGAGAGGCATTCTGTTCAGGGATGGCAGAGAGTGTGTGTGGCATTGTGTAGGTGAGCGGTCTGCTGACGTCAACGTTGTGGGTCGAGTGGCACATGGTGGCGGTGGGGTTATGGTATGGGCAGGCGTATGTTATGGACAACGAACACAGGTGCATTTTATTGATGGCATTTTGAATGCATAGAGATACCATGAGAAGATCCTGAGTCCCATTGTTGTGCCATTCATCCACAACACATCACCTCATCTTGCAGCATGATAATGCCCGGCCCCAATTGCAAGAATCGGTACAAGAAGCTGAAAACATCCCAGTTCTTGCATGGCCAGCATACTCACCGGACATGTCACCCATTGAGCATGATTGGGATGCTCTGGATCGGCGTATACGACAGCGTGTTCCAGTTCCTGACAATAATCTGGACAATAAAACTTCTCACAGCTATTGAAGAGGAGTGGACCAACATTCCACAGGCCACAATCAACAACCTGATCAACTTTATGTGACGGAAATGTGTTGCACTGCGTGAGGCAAATGGTGGCCACACCAGATACTGACTGGTTTTTTGAACCCCCTCCAGTAATGCAAAACTGTGCACATTTCAGAGTGGTCTTTTATTGTGGGCAGTCTAAGGCACACCTGTGCAGTATTCATGCTGTCTAATCAGCACCTTGATATGCCACACCTGTGAGGTGGGATGGATTATCTCGGCAAAGGAGAAGTGCTCAATAACACAGATTTAGACAGATTTGAGAGTAATGGGTCTTTTGTGTATGTAGAACAATATTTGAGAGTAATGGGTCTTTTGTGTATGTAGAAAATGTTTCCGATCTTTGAGTTCAGCTCATGCAAAATGGGAGCAAAATCAAAAGTGTTGCGTTTATATTTTTGCTCAGTGTATAATGGCCGGTATGGGGTAAGATATGTATGGCAGTGTCATGATTGTTCACCAGACAATCGTTCCACCATCAACCTGGTTCTGTCTAATGTGTATGGCCACTTTTAGTGGTGAATGACCTCTTGCATCGTTGACCACTTTGTTTTAATTTTTGGTTATTTCCATGTTGTGGCCCATGACTACAGGAGACTTCTGTGCGGTAGACACAACCACAATCACGGTGGTACATTTCTTTCTTCTCATTTGCTTAATGAATCTCCATTGCTTGAAAATCTATCAACTCTAACAACCACCAACGAGCTAACCAGTAAATGATACCTCATGCCTATTCCTGATCACATGGCTGTATTTTTAGACTGTGTCTCTTTTGTACATTTTTGAGGGGGGGGGGGGATCAATAGGAAAACATCTCCATTTGGAACATCTTTCTACGCTCCCTACTTTGGGGACAACAACGATATACAAGTCCTTTGGGATGTCACCAGTTCCTTGTATATTTAGAAGCAGAATGGTGACCAGCGTCAGGTCCACCATTGATTACTTGAGAAGACGGTTGGGCCCGGTTACCCAAAACTAAAACTAGCTTTCAGTTAATGGTAATCATGTGCCAAGGGGGCTTAATGTAGATAATGAAACCCCTCTAAAAAGGAGCATATTAAAAACACAAAAAATACACGTGTCCTGGACCTCTGGGTCTAAACACAAGCTACTTCAACTCCATATATATTTTTCTTAAATCAGTATATATATAATAATCTCTGCTGACAAATTGACTTTAATCCCCTCCCACCCCAGTCCTGACCGGCTAATACTGTCAATCCTGTATGCATTGCTATGTACAGGGTGAATGGGTAATGGGGGGTATTAAACATGTACAAAAACACAACATAAAGATTTTTCTTTAAAAAAAAAACGTTATTTCAACGATATACATATTTTAAAATGTTAGGATTTGCATTTTTTTTTTACAAATTAATTTTTTTCCTAGGTTTTTTTCTTACCTAGCAGTCAGCACCTATTGGAGAGTAAGAGAAAATAAAAAATGTACAATGATTGGGGGGGGGCAGGAACGTTAATACCAAATATCAAGAATAGCGCCGCGTTAACCCTTTTGTCTGTGCTTGGTTGCAGTGTGGCTATAAACAAAAATAATCCCCGCCCTCAGGGGTGTTTTTACAGGTTACTAAACTGCTAGGAGGGGTTGTCTATCCCCATTCCATGTCAATGGAAATGAAGCCAGAGGGCTTTGACTTTTCAGAACGTGAGAAATGTTTTTACAATTAATGACTCACAACGTAGGAGATACCGAACAGGTGCAAATTTCACAGCTTGCATGGCCATAAATCTCTCTGCAACGACTCTTTCCCCCAAGCCCAGTCTCACCCCATCCCCCACCTCCCCTTCCCGTCCCTGGTCCCTTCTCTCTGTCCCGTGATCTGTGAATCAACTCTACATATTAGGTGCAAAAGGCATCAGTTCCATATTTAAGTGACCCTCCCTCGTCCTTTCCACCTCATCTATCAATGACCAGCTTCGAAAAGCGAGTCTCCAGCCGCCTTCTGGGAAAATATTGAAAAAAAAAGTTTTTAAAATCCTAATCGATAAACCTATCTGCTCCAGACTCTACAGCAAGCAGCAATTACGGTCCTCCCTCACTCTTCTACATAACTCTGGATTCTCCTTCGAGGGCCCTCATTCTTCGAAGCCTCTAGGCTTTCTTGCACTTTCCTTTCTTTTCTCGCTGTTGGAATTTTCTCAGTCTTCTTGCCCATGTGTCCCTCCACTGTATGACTAAGCTGGTCTTGTCTGCCACCACCCCATTTTGGTCAGGTAAGTCCTCGTCGTTGCCCAGGAGCAGATACTTCTTCATAGGCTTGAGTTTTGGACACTTGCAGGCGATGTCTTTGGAACGGATCCATAGGTTCTGGTCTCCTCTTCGGATTCGATTGGTTCCTTGTTTATAGACCGAGATGACATTGACTGTGAATTTCCACCAGTCTCCTACTTTGTCCGCCTTTAAGATATGGATCTGAACCGCTGGAAGAGAAGAGAAACCAGTACATTGGTCATTCAGCCCAGGTGGAGGAGATTCAATGCGATATATGTATATCAGGAATGACAAATATAGACATTGGAAGATACTGTACAGTTTGGGGGCGTGCAAGCCTACTTCCAGAACATCTTTATTCATCTCTTTTATAATGCAAATAACTTTTTGTTCTCCCTTTTAAATGGAAGATATTCTCTAAAAAAAAAGAATTTTTTTTTTTTCTTAAAAAGAATTTGACAGAAATCGAGGGCATTGCCTGGAATTGATTGACGCACGTATACCGGGAGACTGGGTGGGACAGGGGGCTACTAAGTTTTGCTACAGGAACTATGAGATCTGTGTACGCCCCTGCACATGGCCCATGCCTAAAACTTTTTTGCATCTTGATTTGCCCCACGACTGTGGTTTTTTACTGTATGTTCCTACGTAAGAACGCTCAGCAGACTACTCTTTTCTAAACCGTAAAAATAGCCTTATGCCGTATGCACCAAAACTGTATTACCTTAGTGTGACCTTTTGCTAAAATTTGATTTACTGTGGATTTTTGATTTGAAAATACAGTAAATGCATATGGATTGAATGTATAAAACCACATTCGCACAGTGGAAGAATTACAGCCTTTCCCGACTACACATGAACCTATAGGGTGCGTCTACAGAAATTCTCAGAATTCAGCCCCACAGTTTGTGAAGCGTATAGCCTTGGGGTAGAGTTGGGTGTGTGGGGCGGCGAGTGCAGCCACATGCTTACACACCAGAGCAGGCGAGGACGTGTGACAGTCACCCTGGAGTGCTCTCAAATGCCAGATAATTGGGACATTTCATGCTTCATTAACACATCCACTATCTTCATAGCAATCTGCTGCCATTTCTGGGGACACCTCCTGCTGATACTGGTGAATGTTTTACTAACGGCCCTGGGAGTACTTACCTCACCCGCTATACAATGTAACCCTGGCTATTCCTTAGCAGATGCTTACTGCTCCCTTTCCAGTCATAAGCTGCCAACATCAGAATGTGGGTGACATTTACAGCAGCCTGTATTCTGTTACAAGCTGTGGTCGCTGACAAGCGGCTTCCCTAAGATTGGGGAATTTCTATTTCTTCATGTCCTTGATTCCTATGTAAAAACGACGCAAACTTCACAAATTTCTTATTAACGGTAACTTTTTTTTTACTATTGGAATGATATTGAGCTGTTTGTAGAAAATTGACCCCGAGGCGGTAAAATGAGAGAAAAATGCAAGAAAAACATCAAAATTAACTTCAACCTGTTGTGCATTGTGTGAACAGGTTATGGTAGCCACAGCAGGAGGATGCAAGAGCTCAGATTAACCCTGACGCGTTTTGGACCATCATTTTGTGCCAGATCTTTTGAGTGCAGACGAACCTGATCAGGGATATATTGTCAGGCCTTAGGTCAGAGGTATGGGTGACGTAAAAAGCAAACCCCCCCCCCCCCCCTTACCCTGATAGTAATAGGGGCCTGATATCTGTGGACCCCAAAACATCCATAGGCTGTGGCAGGATTTAGTCAACCAGGGCATCTGACCGTCCCATCTGCAGCCAGTCCGCACAGGAACACCAGAACCTTCCAGCTTCCCGCTGGGGGATGGGGGGGGGGGACACCTTTGGAAAAATCAACATACTCAATCCTAAAGTCTTCCAGAATTTCTTATTTCACCTTCCAGCTGTGAAAACATGAGTGCAGGCTGTGGATGTGTCACCGGCCGGGGAGGGGGGGTGCACGCGCTCCCGAGACGCCTATGTACCAGCTCTGCCACACACAACATACGCTCACCAGGTTACTCCATACAGAAGCCTTGTGGTTCCTCTGCCTGTTGGGGGACGAAGAATCCCAGAATGTAGAACGTAAATCGCAGAGTGGCTTTTTTCTTCTGTCTGGAAATTGAACACATAAAAACCGCACAAAAAAAGGAGTAAAACCCCCAATAAATAGTGTTGTTTTATGTGCGGTTTTGTTGCGGATTTTCTGCGTACATATCTGCGCAGTGTGCAGATACCATTAAGGTGGCCATAAATATTAGCAGATTGGCAGTGAAGCTGCTGAACATCAGTTGTGTAGGGGGATATCCCGACTGTCCCCCAACAGAAAATATCAGGAGAAAGAGGGATCGGACATGTTCAACTTCACTGTGGACAATTTTTTTGTTCTCACTCCGCCAGAGTTGTTGCTCAGTAGCTTATTCCCCTCTCCCCATTGAGAACACATGCATGCTCAGCCGAGCTCATCATGCATGTGTATTGGGTCAGGAGGAACAGTTGTCAGTAAGGTTAGCATTCATGGCTAGCTTCAATTCAGCTTTATTTGGCCGTCCTAACCACGGCCTTAGGGTACATTCTTACAACTGTATCCATTTTGCGGTAAGCAAAATACGGATGCGGTCAATGTGCATCCCGCACTTTTGGTGGGCCACATTGCAAGAAAAGGACAAGAATAGGACATGTTCTGTGATTTGCGGCTGGACCGCACGGATGTGGACAGCACCAGGATGACATCGGTGTGCCGTCCACATTTTTAGCGGCCCCGTAGAAATGAATGGGTCCGCAATAAATGCTTATCGGACACCGAACGAAAATACGTTGATGTGAATTCAACCTTACTGGGCAGAGTCATATTTGCAGTTGTGCTTCTTTTTCTTTCTGTAATGGATTGTGGATTTGTCGGATATGTCACACAGTGGACTTGGGGTATCTGACGTCACTGTGTCACAGCCAGACATTTGAGAAGCTCTGACAGACGTTCTTCAGAACCTCCTGCCTGAGGTTCTTTTGTTTTGCTTTTGTTTTCTCATCTCGTTTCCCTCTCTCAGCTGTCATCTAGTAACACTGATTGCATCCCTTTAAATCCCCTCCCATACTGCATCACTTTGCGGTTTATACAACTTCCTGGAGTGTGCTGATGCTAGAAGCTGTTTCTGCTGCATCCACAAGATAAGTCTGTTTTCTTTATTTCTGTTTGCCTGTGGGCTTGATCCTAGGTGACCCTGACTCCCTCCGTATTAAGTGTAGGGAGCCGGTGGTCGTGTCCCCTCACTATTATAGGGTGTTCAGGTGCATACAGTCGAGGAACGAGGGTATGCAATTTTCTACCATTGAGATTTTTGCATAGGCTGAGCAGTAAGGGAGAGAACTAGGGCTCTTACAGGGCTTACCCTCCTGTTCCTTAGTTTTGGATCAAGTCAGTCGGATCTTCATTTGTGTCTTCTAGTTTTCTGTAACACCATCCGTGACACACTGGGTGTTCATACACCGACAATACCGTTGGCCAAACCAAAGTTCAGCCGATGGTTATCTCTCACGTCTCCCTCATACACGCATGCTCGGTTCAACTGAGGATGTGTGTTCAATGGGGTGAGATCCCGCAGTTTACGGTATTTCCCGGGACAGCAAAAGGATCGGGCAATAAAATCAATCCTCCCGATCCTTTTCTCTCCCGCCATCAATACACTGATGTTTATGGGGGATTTTTACATCTGTTGATCAACCCCCAAACTCATATGTGGGGCATCACTAGAAAGCACCCCCTCTATACCAATCAAAGAGGAGATCGGATTAGAAGGTCTGCTCTGAACGTTACCCCTCTTGCCCATGGATGGTGTCGGGCCCCGTAGTGAATAGAGCTTAGCCTATAAACTCAGCAGGACCCTCGGGCTCACGACGAAAGATACCGATATCGGCCGTGAGTGGTCCATTCACACCACGCAACCTGCAGTATAAAGCTCTGTTCATACACACAAGCAGGGCTGCCATATATACATAAATTACCTATTATGCAATTGTCTAAAGTAAGCAAAGCACTTCCAGGGTAAAATTAAAAATTTGTCTTAAATGGGTAAGAACTAAACCTATGCTGGTAGGACGAGTCGGCCGGGGATTTTTTACATCGCCTAAATCAGGAAAAATTTTCGTCCCTATAGTGGCAGAACATCTGCGTTTTCTTATTTCTAGGAGTTTGCTGGTTACGTGTAAACAGTTTCCAAGATCTCTGCTTGCTGTCAGTGAATGGCATAATTCTAACCAGTTCTTAATACTGATACTGGTTTTCAGTTTCCACTCGCTGACAGCAAACATAGATTTTAAAAATGGTCACAAACTGAAATACCACCTAACTTTTTAACCATTTCTACAGCGGGCTACGAGGATTTGTAGCCGATATAATCTCATTTGGACACAATGGTGTAAAATTCCCTCTCTATGGAGGCTGAGCTTTCAGTTCTCTTTGTGGGTCTCCTTTTATCCGTGTTCCTCTTGGACACGACCCTTGCCCACGTTCCTCTGTGCCTGGCAATGCCTCGGGCCCCCCTGCCACTTCCAGGCTGAGATACTGTTTGTAAGCGAGGCGTAGCCGCATGCCCTATCTTTGTAGAAGCCCCCCTCCACCCTTGCAGTCTCTCTGGGAAAGTTGGCAGCTCCGGCTTCCCCTCCATACAAAGCCGTGCCCTTCCAAGCCACAGAGATCAGACACCAGCGGATTAACCGGCCGTCCAGGAAAAGGAGCCCTCACGCTGAGGTGAAATAGCTGCAGTTTGTAAGTGAGCGGTCCTGTTAAATGGAGCAGCAGGCGTCCCTTAGATGCCCATTTGACGATTGTCAGGCACCCCCCGCTGGGAGGCAGAATGCGACATGTCAGGTTTTTTACTCTCCTCTTTCTGCAGCCGCGCAGGACGCAGGCGGTTTTTCTTGTCAGAACGCGGTGGCGGCGCGCCAAGGCCTTGTACAGAAAAGCTTGTCTTCTCATCTGCACCCAGGGAGGGAGAGTAAGGGCAGAGCACACAGCGGGATAAACTAAATAGTCGTCTCCGGTGCCCACGGCGCTTTCCAAACCCCTCGCTCCGAGCAAAGGGGGCACCGATGGATTACAATTCTCTTTTCGCTGCACAGTCCTTGGTTTAAAGTCTTCTATCAGAAGTCTCACATTCCTTCAGGTCCACGTAAAACATATGGATATAGATGGTCACCACAGCAGATCTCGCCGCGGCCTGAGAATGTGGGTGGAGACATGCGAGTAGGGCATTCATTCAATGGCTGAGGTTTTTTTGTTTTGTTTTGCCCCAATAATGCTCCATTATCCCATTGGGCACCAATTAGTATGCAAATCCTACAACAGCCTTGTTTTTGGAAAGCTACTTAAACTTCAGTGTCCCCTTTCTTTATTAGGCCGTTCATCTCATTTGTGAGAAGACGCGTTGGTGAGTTTCTCTCAGTTATGATCAGGTCTCCTTTCCTGGATCCTCATCGTTTGGAGGGCAGTCACAAAGAGCGTCTCTCACTCCGGAGGACCTGCTCTGTCCTGCATTACACAGACAACCTGTTGAGATGAATGGATGCTGTGTAATGCTTGGTTCCTCCTGTGGTGGCGCTGCAGGGAAATTGAACACTTACTGCCAAGCTTCCTTAAAGATTCCAGCAGGGAGAAATTTTGAAATCAAGGGACCCTTCTAATCACGGACATGTGCTGCCCATGTTCTCCACAAACAGATTTTAATGTGTTTATTTACACATCAGCAATTTTCCACTGAACGTGGCAAACCACGCAGACATACGCTACTTTGGTCTGTGAATTGGACCAAACAAGCCCATTGAAGTCTACTGGTAGGAGATAAGCTGAAAACTAATTTTCAGCCAAGTAGTGTATGGATGACACATGGACCAAACCTGGATCCTTCACAGATGTCCTCACTGACGTGTCAAAGAGGCATAGATATTTTCCAAAGCTAAGAACTCCTTTTAATAGGGAGAGTCCTTCATTCAGGACCCTCGCCCATTAAATGGGCTGTACAAGAAGGCAGAGGTGGGAATGACACCCAATATTTACTTGTTGAATTTCCCGCCGTTCCAGCACCGCCGACCCGATCCCCACCGCCAGGCTTTGTTAAAAGGCCCTTTTACACTTTTCGATTGTCGGGCAGATTATCGGAGATGAACATTCATATTAACGCTTGGTCCCTATAACCTGCCTATTTAACCGTGCCACCAATCACTCGTTCATCGGGTAATACAGTTGTTGGTGCAGTCACCTAAATGATTGTTTCTGGGCAGATAGTGCCGTCTAAACAGTTTCCTTTCCGACAATTGCCTGCTCCATTGGGCAGTGTAAAGGGTCCCTTACTTGGCTGCATTGATGACGTCACATTAACACGTACCTGCTGCAGCCAATCAGTGGCCTCAGTGGTGCACTCCTTCAACCATAGTGGAAAATGGCTGCATAGACCAATTCTTACTGGAGGACCCATCATTTTTATATATTATATGGAGAGCATAACCATATGAATAGGAACTGTGTAATGCTTTAGGGTATCTGCACACGGATGCAGGTGTAGGCCTCATAAACATGCGACCGTTGTTTTGGTCCGCATCCGAGCTGCAGTTTTTGCAGATTGGATGCGGACCCATTCACTTCAATGGGGCCGCAAAAGATGCGGACAGCACTCGGAGTGCTGTCCGCATCCGTTGCTTCGTTCTGTGGTCCGCAAAAAAAATATAACCTGTCCTATTCTTGTCCGCGCTTTGTGCACAAGAATAGGCAGTTATATCAATTGCTGTCTGTGCCGTTCTGCAAATTGCGGAACGCACACAGACGCCATCCATGTTTTGCAGATCCGCAATTTGTGGACCGCAAAACACACAATGCTCGTGTGCATGAGGCCTTACTAACAGAAAATCAGCACAGATTTCCGCACCAAATCCAAACCAAAAACTGCATGTTTTTGCTGCAGATTTGACGTGGTTTTGCTCCAGACGCTTGCAAAGGGGCGAGATCCACACAAAATCACACAAACAATTGACATGCTGTGGATTTCTAAATCTGCATGGAAAAAAAAATCTAATCTCATTCACTTTGCTTTTTCCACACGAGAATCTGTGCTAAAAAAACGTACGTAATCCTCAACATGCTCAGGTGGCCTGACTCTCCCTGTGCTGGCGCTGCAAGGAAACTGTTGCTGGTTTTTCCCCATAGTCTACAAATAATCACTGGGGATCCCAGCATCCTGTGATCAGCTCATTGTCACCTGCACCTTCTAACATTAAGGCTGATTTCACGCGGGCGTTGCAGGAAAAGGTGCGGGTGCGTTGCGGGAACATGCGCGATTTTTCCGCGCGAGTGCAAAACATTGTAATGCGTTTTGCACGCGCATGAGAAAAATTGGCATGTTTGATACCCAAACCCGAACTTCTTCACAGAAGTTCGGGTTTGGGTTTGGTGCTGGGTAGATTACTATTATTTTCCCTTTTAACATGGTTATAAGGGAAAATAATAGCATTCTTAATACAGAATGCATAGTACAATAGGGCTGGAGGGGTTAAAAATAAATTAATAATAATTTAACTCGCCTTAATCCACTTGATCGCGCAGCCGGCATCTCTTCTGTCTTCTTCTTTGCTGTGCACAGGAATAGGACCTTTGATGATATCACTGTGCTCATCACATGGTCCAATCACATGGTTCATCACCATTGTGAGGGACCATGTGATTGGATCATGTGATGTGACGTCACCACAGGTCCTTAGCCGGCAGCTCAACATTACAGAAGAAGACAGAGATCCGCAACTACGCGATCAAGTGGACTCGGTGAGTTAATTTATATTTTATTTTAACCCCTCTAGCGCTGTTTTACTATGCATTCTGTATTCAGAATGCTATTATTTTCCCTTATAACCATGTTATGAGGGAAAATAATACAGATCGGGTCCCCATCCCGATCGTCTCCTAGCAACCATGTGTGAAAATCTCACCGCATCTGCACATGCTTGCGGATGCTTGTGATTTTCACGCAGCCCCATTCACTTCTATGGGGCCTGCGTTGCGTGAAAAATGCAGAATATAGAACATGCTGCGATTTTCACGCAACGCACAAGTGATGCGTGAAAATCACCGCTGATGTGCATGGCCCCATAGAAATGAATGGGTCAGGATTCAGTGCGGGTGCAATGCGTTCAACTCACACATTGCACCCGCGTGGAATACTCGCCCGTTTTAAAGGGGCCTAAGGGATTGGCGGAGAATTCCTTTAAATGTTGCTTTCTTTATGGTGGTATGATGGTGTCTAGGGTCATGGGTTCTACATTCTATGTTCTCCCTATGGAATTCTTCATTACTATGGAGAAGTGAGCTTCTTCTTGGAGCTTATAGATCTGGGTGACTACATTCTCCATAGAGCGGGAGAATGTATTGGCGCCATATGGATAAAAATCATTCTCCAATAACGATACTCATGACCATCTGATGGAACAGCGGTTCTTCTGAGACGTTGTGGACACTCACCGTAGTCCTTCTTGCAATACTTCTTCATGTTGATCTTCAGCTTTCCTTTGGACGCCTTGCAGTAGGTGTCACAGTCTACGGAGAGAGAAAATCTTGGTCAGTACGGTCAGATTTTATAATCTCAGTGACTAGCTGTAATCTCTTTTCTAGAGTAACCTCCATATTTCCGGCAGGATAAAGGAGGCGATTCCTGTGTCCTATACCAAGTCTGTGTGAATGGCATCTTGCCAGTGGCCTAGCATCCGATGTTTCTCAATTAGCTTGTGTGCCTGATAATGGATGACTGCTCCCACCAGGGCCAACGCCTCTCATTAACCCCGCAGCTCAGAAACAAGTGAAGTTCAGCTCAGTGCACATTATCTGCCTATTATTCTGCTTGAGCAAGATTGATTGGAGGACAAATGACCACAAATAAACCATGTAATTAGATTAGGCCTCATTATTGTTTTCGGATCCCCCCTCCTCCACCATTACATCTTCTCCTAGCTGGAAGGTTCAGAGCTGACTGGAAAAGAAAAATGATCATACCTTAGTAACTACCTTTCCTCATGTAATGTGCCGGCTTGTAATAAGTTGATGAGATCTGTATTTTATGTATTAAAGGGGTTCTCTGGGCATTTGGACTAAATAGGACATGGTGCTAACTAGTTTTGGGTGAATTGATTTCCACAAAGTGGACTTCGATCCGAATTTCAGAGAAAATTCGATTCGCCGCAAGGTAGCCCTGAATTGGTGTTAAAAAACAATACTTACCTCAACCATTTGTTTGCAACGGGCCGACCGCCGCCATGTCGCACAAAATTCCGTGCACTTTGACATATGATGTCATCACAGGCCGTGCAAGATTTTGCGCCAGATATTCAATAAAGATGGTGGCGGCCGGCCCATGGCGAGCTAATTGATGAGGTAAGTATGAATTTTTTTTTTTCTATTTTACACTGTATTATTACTGTCAGATGCCGCGATTAGCGATGAAAGCGGCATCTGAGGGGTACAATGACGGGGGGAGGCACAATCATTGCACTCACTACTTACAAAGAAATGCGATTCGTGAAGTAAATCGTCGCGAAGAAAATTATTTTGTAAAATTTGTCGAAGCAGCCGAATCGAGTTTTTTTGAATACTTTGCTCATCTCTAGTGCTCAACTGTGGAGGGAAGCTCTTTTACGTAGAACTCACCGTCCCTTGCTCCCGTGATGCTTTATTTTATGTATTAAAGGGGTTCTCCGGGCACTAATTAGGGCATAGTGCTAACCTGTGGAGGGAAGCTCTTTTACATAGGACTTACTGTCCCTTGCACCCCGGTCCCGACTGTATGTATATAGTTAATGCAGCTGAACAGGAAAGAAGCAGCCACATCCATTCGGGACGGAGTGCTCGACAGTGGAGACTGCAGCATCCAGAGGGCGAGGGAGGGTAACTCCTTCCCTCCACAGGTTAGCACCATGCCCTAATTAGACTAAATGCCCGGAGAACCCCTTTAATTAGACTGTAAAAAACAACAACACACTAATTCCTTTTGCCCAGTTTAATCAGAACTCGTGAGTTCAAAATGGCCGTAATTACTGGCTGGTGGCAGGGGGTATGATGTGAATGCTACTTCTAGAAAGGGCACCCCTATTTTAATAAGAACATAAATTTTAAAATTTCACTGAAAAATAAAGGAGGCGAAAAAAATGATATTATCAGGTGCAAAAACCTAGGTGTCTGTCCTAAAAGTGGAGTTCCTGGTAGAGGGTGACATACGATGTATGACATACAATGGGATACGTAAATAAAAAAAGGATAACACTAAAAGCTTCACTAAAAAGTGGAGCAAATTGGTGCATCTATGGTTTCTAACCTTTTTTCCCAATATGTTCGACAGGGGACCCGGAATTAACAGAAAAGGGGCAACGATTTGCGGAAAAATGGGCAATGTCAAAGTATCATCATTTTCCACAAAAATTCTCAAAGTAAGAGAAGTAAGCAGAAAAGTGTCTGCCCCTGCTCCAGATCTACCATCCAGCCTGATCCCCGGTGATCTGGGGCAGGTCTTTTTGGATTCCTCCACATAGAAAAAAACTCAATTTTTCTATACAGTGAAAAAAAAAGTTCACTGAGATATACCAAAAGGATATCTCTGAGCCATGGGAATACATGGCGTCCTTCACTGTGACAAACTCTCATTTTGGAACGGTAGGAGATGGAAGCAATTCACAGAACGACGTGTTCTTAAGGCCATAAAGATAAGAAGTAAAAAAAAACACACTTCTATTTCAACGTAGCGGCTGTTTTTAACCACTATAATTCAGCTCGTTGACGTGCGGGATGACATCGGGAAATTTACGAGCTGGAATAATAGTAAGTGTTGCCAGTGAAGTGAAATAAACTGACAAAATCATTGTCTTCTAGGTTTATACATCACAATAGTGGCGTTGCAGATTGTGGCACCCGCCATAATTGTTTCTTAATTTGCAACTTTTTGAAAGTGTTGAGAAAGGGGGCTTAGTGGGAGATTTGAAACTGGCATAAATTATAGCGGAAATCTACACTGGGTCCTGGCCGACGTAGAGTTCAACTTTTTGGACACAGAAAATTACAGTTGTCAGGTGAACCAGTCCCGGGCACTCGTATTCAGTAACACGGTCCAGTAATTTTAATTAGCCGGTAATAGTCTTCCCTTTAAGTCGATACCTGGACGGTTGATAACACTTCAGTGGCTCGGAGATGTAAGAGCTCCAATATCCAACACCAGTAATCGGTGATCGGACAGTCCTCACCCACATGAAAAAATTCCCAAAAAGGTGTTATTTATAGTGTTTTTGTAATAAAGATAGACAATTCAAGGGGTTATCCCATGATTAATGTCGAAAAAAAAGTGAAAATGAAAATCAGACATCATACAGTACATGACAACTTCTTTCTAACAAAGCCAGAACCAGCCCTGTACCTTACATGGATCCAGAGATCTCCACATTCATTGCTCCAATTGTTCTGCAAGATTTATATCAAGTGGGCAGCTCAGAGTTTGTTTTTTCTGCTGCAGCTTAGGGGGGGTTTATTTTCTGCTGCGGCTCTTTACCTATCACAGATCAGGAGGCAGTTGAAGGATTGTACTGAGCATGTGCGTCCACTTCAGTGAGGTGGACAGAGAAATGAGAAAAAGAACAAACACAGCAGGCAGTGCTAAACAGATAGATTTAATTGAATAACTCACTGACTACACTAAATTTTTCATTACTGTACATGCAATTACAAAAGTATTCAGATCCAGGGGCTGGTTTAAAAACTGTAGAATATTTTTCGTGGGACATCCCCTTTATGAAAAAGGACATAAAAAAAATGTTGACTGCTACAAACTTCAGCATTGACAAAAACGTTTGAGAAGAAGGAACCACAACCCATCATTGAACAAATCAAGCCAAACCGTCCACCTGCAGCAAAAAGTGGTAATATCGAAGCTTTATCTTTTTTTGCTGTACCCAGCCCAATGACGTATATAATTATGCGGGGAAGCGTTGGAAAAAAAAGTTGGAAGGGAACAATAACGGAGAAGATCCAAGGAGAAGACCTTCTAAAGAACATGACCTACAGCAAGTATAGGATAATGATCCTAAATCCAATGATTTCCCAATCCTCTAAGTAAATCCGTAGTTATCTTCTTATCACCGAAGTATTATGGGAAAAGTTGCAATCCCAGCTAACTCTCTGATTGATACATGTCCTCAGCAATGGCTTGAAGGAGAGAGATTCTGCCATTTCAATAAGTAATCCATTGTTCTTCACAGATAAGAACCTGAACAAAGCTTCTTACGGAAGGGCAGTGCTGCGTCTTCCACCTCCGGTGGTCTCTTTCACCTAAAGCCTGACCCCCCGTGAGACCTTTGGACTGTCCTATTGTCAGGAATGGCCCATTGTTCATTTGTGCCATTCAGGCTTGGCTTGTATTAAGGCAGGAAGAACCATTGAATTCTTGGGCTTCCTTTGTATAGGAATGTGTATGGACGCAGTGGATGTATAGAATTAGAGGCAAGGTCCATAGTGTCACAAGTCTGCGCTTTGCTTTTCATACAATAGAGCACCTTGAAGGATCATTAGTTACAACAGTTACATGGCCCAGAAGATACAAGAAGCGGTTGTGGAGCGATTCAGATAAAATGATAAGATCTTTCGTAAATTTTAAAATAGGCAAGAGCTAAAGCGAGAACTGATCGGCGCTAGTTGAAAGTGCCAGAGCAAAATGAAAGGAGGAAGAGGGGTCGGTAATACCACAGTTCATGCCCTTTTGGGTTGCTACTGTTGGCAGCACAGGCCTGTTCACATTAGGAGATATGCTTTGAAGAGATCGGATCTGATCAGCCGTTTCACGGTGATCGCTGAAATGTTTAGACAGGGAAAAGCTAAGCGGTGCAACTGGGCAGAGCTAAGCGGTGCAACTGGGCAGAGCTAAGTGGTGCAACTGGGCAGAGCTAAGTGGTGCAACTGGGCAGAGCTAAGCGGTGCAACTGGGCAGAGCTAAGCTGTGCAACTGGGCAGAGCTAAGCGGTGCAACGAGGTAGAGCTAAGCGGTGCAGCGAGGTAGAGCTAAGCGGTGCAACGAGGTAGAGCTAGGCGGTGCAACTGGGCAGAACTAAGCGGTGCAACTGGGCAGAGCTAAGCGGTGCAACGAGGTAGAGCTAAGCGGTGCAGCGAGGTAGAGCTAAGCGGTGCAACGAGGCAGAGCTAGGCGGTGCAACTGGGCAGAACTAAGCGGTGCAACTGGGCAGAGCTAAGCGGTGCAACTGGGCAGAGCTAAGCTGTGCAACTGGGCAGAGCTAAGCGGTGCAACTGGGCAGAGCTAAGCGGTGCAACGAGGTAGAGCTAAGCGGTGCAATGAGGTAGAGCTAAGCGGTGCAACTGGGCAGAGGTAAGCGGTGCAACGGGGCAGAGCTATGCAAGGGGCAGAGCTAACCGGTGCAAAGGGTCATAGCTAAGCGGTGGAACGGGGCAGAGCTAAGCAGTGCAAGGGGCAGAGCTAACCGGTGGAAAGGGTCAGAGCTAAGCGGGGCAGAGCTAAGCAGTGAATCGGGGCAGAGCTAAGCGGTGGAAAGGGGCAGAGCCAAAAGGTGCAATGAGGAACAGCTAAGCGGTGCAATAGGGCAGAGATATAGTTGTGTTCAAAATAATAGCAGTCAGACATACTTAACCTGATCAATTACTGTTTTTGGTAGAAATGATATTTCTACATGCCAAATAATTTACTAGCAGGTGTAGTAGAGTAATAGAAACCTAACAGACCCAACAGTCATGACATGCATGCTGCTGATTCTCTGAAATGCAATCACTTATTGAAAGGGGCATGTTCAAAATAATAGCAGTGTGGAGTTCAATGAGTGAGGTCTTTGAAAAACAGGTGGCAATTATTGCCCTTATTTAAGGAAGGAAGGCAGCAAATGTACATGCTGGTTACAGTGCATTTCTATCAGAAATTCTGAGGAAAATGGGTCATTCCAGACATTGTTCAGAAGAACAGCGTACCTTGATTAAAAAGTTGATTGGAGAGGAGAAAACATATAAAGAAGTGCAGAAAATAATAGGCTGCTCACCTTAAATGATCGCAAATGCTTTAAAATGGCAACAAAAACCTGAAAGACGTGGAAGAAAGCGAAAAACTACCATTCGAATGGATAGAAGAATAGCCAAAATGGCAAGAACTCCGTTTGTCAGACGACCCCCAAACACTGAATTCAAGCCACAGTACACTGTGAAGACAGTGAAGCATGGTGGACAAGCATCATGATATGGGGATGTTTCTCATACTACGGTGTTGGGCCTATTTATCGCATACCAGGGATCACGGATCAGTGTGAATACATCAGAATACCTGAAGAGGTCATGCTGCCTTATGCTGAAGAGGAAATGCCCTTGAAATGGGTGTTCCAACAAGACAACGACCCCAAACACACCAGTAAACGGGCAACATCTTGGATCCAGACCAACAAGATTGACGTTATGGAGTGACCAGACCAATCCCCGGATCTTAATCCAATATAAAACTTGTGGGGTGACATCAAAAATGCAGTTTCTGAGGCAAAACCAAGAACTAGAGAAGAACTGTGGAATGTCGTCCAATCTTCCTGGGCTGGAATACCTGTTCACAGGGGCCCGAAGGTGGTGACTCCGAGCAACACAGACGTCCAGCAGTTCTCAGAAACAGCGGGTATACAACTAAATATTAGTGACGGGATTCAAAGGAAAGCAAAATCTTCAAACATTTTTCAGTTTATATAGTGAATGTTTGTAAAGAAGAATACAAACACTGCTATTTTTTTGAACAGTGTAATATTCACCTTTCTTCAAATTTTTTGGAGGAACAACACAAATTTGATATATTTTTCTTCATGTTTTGATTTGGAATAGAATGTGTAGTGTTCCCAATGCATTTGTGTGTATGGAAAGAAAAGCTGTTAGAAGGATTTTGAGCTTTATTCACTTTTTTTAAAAACACACTGCTATTATTTTGAACATAACTGTAAGTGGAGCAATGGGGCAGAGCCTAACAGTGCAATGGGGGCCACCAAACGTAACTATGCTTTCGGCCCCAGAAAAGCCAAATCCGCCACAGGTTACTTGTGTCGCACTGCAAAGCCTTAGGCCAATAGTCAGTGAGTACATACAGAGTAGCAGAGCTGTGAGCGAGAGCAATCAGGACGTTCTTCTGAAGGCATTCTCAGGCGCTTACACCGAGCTCCGGCCCTGCACCGAGCAAGTAATTGAATGTAATGAAATGCAAGCGGAGAGAGAATTACGAATACTCAATGGAATCCCTCAACCTCTGCCAAGAAAAGAGCTCGTCGCGAACCCACACTCCACACGGGATGAGGAGGCAGCCTGCGGCATGGATCAGACGTTATCTGCCTCCATCAAAAACTGAGGAGCCCACGACAGTCCGTGGAAAGAGGCAAATCTAGCAGTAATGTACGAAAAAGAAAGGCTGGAGAAAAGTCAGCCCGGTGGACTTAGTCTAGGACAGGGAGGATGCAGGCGCAGCATGACAGGGGCGACAAAGAGTGACAATCACTGCAAGCTCCATTTTGAAGGCTGTCTAGCATTAGGAAAACATGGTTGCATTCTGTGAAAAACAGCGCCTCACTTGCCCACAGGTGGCGTGTGGTATGGCAGCTTTGTCTCATTCACTTCAATAGAATTTGCAGATTTGCAATACCAGACACAACCCACGGACAGGTGGGGCGCTGTTTCTAGACCCCTGAGCGGACTATTACATGTATATATACACGACATATAATGGCGGGATTAGGTAGTGACATGGCCCCGGCTGCTCGTTCTGCGGCAGCACTGACAGGCACCTCTTGTTGACAGTGTCGTGGATTAATGGCCGTAGGTTTAGATAGTTAGGCACATTCCCCGATCATACAAGCGCCTAAGGCCACATCACCCTCCGCATGCAGGCGTCACTCAGTGCTGAGCCCCGGACTGTGTCTCTAATCCTCCGAGATGTTTCATGGATTAACATGAAGACTGTTGTACAGGAGAAGTGTCGCTGCCTGCCATGTTACTGCCTGGACGTGGTGCGTCCCTCCATTATACACACGGGCAGGGATATCACAGGGTCAGCTCATTGCACCTCCACTGCTGCCCATTTCTGATCTGTTGGATCTTGAGCGGCTTTACTAAACTTGCTGCACTTTAGTGTGATATGGTCTGCTGAAACTGTGTATCTAAGCCTATACTGTGATAGCTGTCTGTTAAACTGGTGTATCTAATCCTATTATGTGTTATACTGTTTGCTGAGCTGGTATATCTAACCGCACTGTGTGTGTGTGTGTGTGTGTGTGTGTGTGTGTGATACTGTCTGCTGTATGTAATCCTATCATGTGTGATACAGTCTGCGGAGCTGTGTATCTAATCTTATCATGTGTGATACTGTCTGCTGAGCATCTGTATCTAATCTTATCATGTGTGATACTGTCTGCTGAGCTGTGTATCTAATCCTATCATGTGTGATACTGTCTGCTGAGCATCTGTATCTAATCTTATCATGTGTGATACTGCCTGCTGAGCTGTGTATCTAATCCTATTATGTGTGATACTGTCTGCTGAGCTGTGTATCTAATCCTATCATGTGTGATACTGTCTGCTGAGCTGTGTATCTAATCCTATCATGTGTGATACTGTCTGCTTAGCTGCGTATCTAATCCTATCATGTGTGATACTGTCTGCTGAGCTGCGTATCTAATCCTATCATGTGTGATACTGTCTGCTTAGCTGCGTATCTAATCCTATCATGTGTGATACTGTCTGCTGAGCTGCGTATCTAATCCTATCATGTGTGATACTGTCTGCTGAGCTGTGTATCTAATCCTATCATGTGTGATACTGTCTGCTGAGCTGTGTATCTAATCCTATCATGTGTGATACTGTCTGCTTAGCTGCGTATCTAATCCTATCATGTGTGATACTGCCTGCTGAGCTGTGTATCTAATCCTATCATGTGTGATACTGTCTGCTGAGCTGTGTATCTAATACTATCCTGCGTGATACTGTCTGCTGAGCTGTGTATCTAATCCTATCATGTGTGATACTATCTGCTGAGCTGTGTATCTAATCCTATCCTGTGTGATACTGTCTGATGAGCTGTGTATCTAATCCTACCATGTGTGATACTGCCTGCTGAGCTGTGTATCTAATCCTATCATGTGTGATACTGTCTGCTGAGCTGTGTATCTAATCCTATCCTGTGTGATACTGTCTGCTGAGCTGTGTATCTAATCCTATCCTGTGTGATACTGTCTGCTGAGCTGTGTATCTAATCCTATCCTGTGTGATACTGTCTGCTGAGCTGTGTATCTAATCCTACCATGTGTGATACTGTCTGCTGAGCTGTGTATCTAATCCTATCCTGTGTGATACTGTCTGCTGAGCTGTGTATCTAATCCTATCATGTGTGATACTGTCTGCTGAGCTGTGTATCTAATCCTGTCATATGTGATATTGTCTTCTGAGCTGTGTATCTAATCTGTGATACTGTCTTCTGATCTGTGAATCTAATCCTGTCATGTGTGATACTGCCTGTTGAGTTGGGGTATCTAAGCCTATGATGCATGATACCTCTCTAGATCCCAGGCACATGGAGGGAACTCTGGATGGGACGAGCTGTATACATCTCATGACTGGTGACAAGAAGAAGCAGTTGGGGGTCGGACGGCAGTTCTTAGGCCTCTTTCAGACGGGCGTTGCAAGAAAAGGTGCGGGTGCGTTGCGGGAACGTGCGTGATTTTTCCGCGCAAGTGCAAAACATTGTAATGCGTTTTGCACTCGCATGAGAAAAATCGGCATGTTTGGTACCCAAACCCGAACTTCTTGGGATCGGTGTATCTGTAGATTGTTTTATTTTCCCTTATAACATGGTTATAAGGGAAAATAATAGCATTCTGAATACAGCGCTGGAGGGGTTAAAAAATAAATAAAAAATTTAACTCACCTTAATCCACTTGATCTTCTTTCTTTGCTGTGCCCAGGAAAAGGACCTGTGGTGACGTCACTCCGGTCATCACATGGTCCATGGACCATGTAATGACCGGAGTGACGTCACCACAGGTCCTTTTCCTGGGCACAGCAAAGAAAGAAGACAGAAGGAGATGCTGGGCTGTGAGATCAAGTGGATTAAGGTGTGTTAAATATTTTTTTTAAAAATTAACCCCTCCAGCCCTATTTTACTATGCATTCTGTAGTCAGAATGCTATTATTTTCCCTTATAACCATGTTATAAGGTAAAATAATAATGATTGGGTCTCAAAGCAACCGTGCGTGAAAATCACACCGCATCCGCACTTGCTTGCGATTTTCACGCAACCCCATTCACTTCTATGGGGCCTGCGTTACGTGAAAAACGCACAAAGAGGAGCATGCTGCGACTTTCACACAACGCACAAGTGATGCGTGAAAGTAACCGCTCACGTGAACAGCCCCATAGAAATGAATGGGTCCGGATTCAGTGCGGGTGCAATGCGTTCAACTCACGCATCGCATCCGTGCGGAATACTCGCCCGTGTGAAAGGGGCCTTAGGGGCAGTACATGAATTTTTCCCCCATTGTGTCATGATTGCACAGAATCGATCCATTGTTTATTGGTGTTACCTGCCGTCCATTAGCTGCAGGCTATCACACCGCCATCTCCACCGAGACAGCTTCTTAATGTCTCCTTTCATTGTCAGCTAATCCACGTGTTTCTCCTCAGTGTCAGGAGGCTGCTGTGTATGATGAGGGGCTGCTGAACCTTATCAGGCAGGTCCCAACATGAACAGCAATTCAAAACAGCATTATATACCGCCTCTACACCACACATGGCAGCTGGTCCGCTCATGAACCGCGGGATCTCCTGCCCCTGTGTCCAGGATGGAGGGTCTGGGAGGGGACCAGACCATGAAACAATGCCATATCTAGCTGCTCAGAACAGTACAGACATGCCAGGAGTCACCCACCCACATGCCCTCAGGTTACTAGGTTCAGTAAATGGTGTGCCTGGTTTTTGTATGTAAAGATTTATTATTTGAGCACTATGCATATCCATAGTCTTATGTATGCTTTGTATGTTATGTACTCACTGTATGGCGGCATTATTTATGCACTGTATGGTGGTGAAACATTAACATAATATGGCACACTTAAAGGGGTTGTCCTATGAGAGGAGATAGCTATGGGGCAGTGCACATGCTTGACCATCGCTTCATTCACCCGGTGGACTCAAGGCTCCCCGTTCTCATGATCGTGTGGGTGCCCGTGGTTGGACACCCACAAATCAGATACTTATCATGTATTTACTTGGTGGACCAAGGGCCCCCCATTCCCATGATTGTAGGGGTGCTGATGGTTGAACCCCCACCAAACAGATAGTTATGATCATGGGGGTTCCAGTGTTTGGACCCCCACCCATCAGATAATTATCATGTATTCACTCGGTGGACTCAGGGCTCCCCTATTCCCATGACTGTAGGGATGCTGATGGTTGGACCCCCACCAAACAGATACTTATGATCTAGTAGGTGATGGTGGTTGGGTCTCCACCAAACAGATACCTATGATCATAGGGGTACCAGTGTTTGGACCCCCAAAACAGGTACTTATGATCTAGTAGGTGATGGTGGTTGGGTCTCCACCAAACAGATACCTATGATCATGGGGGTGCCAGTGTTTGGACCCCCAAAACAGATACCTATGATCTAGTAGGTGATGGTGGTTGGGTCTCCACCAAACAGATACCTATGATCATGGGGGTGCCAGTGTTTGGACCCCCAAAACATATACTTATGATCTAGTAGGTGATGGTGGTTGGGTCTCCACCAAACAGATATCTATGATCATGGGGGTACCAGTGTTTGGACCCCCAAAACAGGTACTTATAATCTAGTAGGTGATGGTGGTTGGGTCTCCACCAAACAGATGCCTATGATCATGGGGGTGCCAGTGTTTGGACCCCCAAAACAGATACCTATGATCTAGTAGGTGATGGTGGTTGGGTCTCCACCAAACAGATACCTATGATCATGGGGGTGCCAGTGTTTGGACCCCCAAAACAGATACTTATAATCTAGTAGGTGATGGTGGTTGGGTCTCCACCAAACAGATACCTATGATCATGGGGATGCCAGTGTTTGGACCCCCAAAACAGATACTTATGGTCGTGGAGGTGTCAGTGGTTGGACCCCCACCAGATACTTATCTTGTATTCACTCGGTGGACTTAGGGCCCCCCATTCCCATGACTGTGGGGGTGACGGTGGTTGGACACCCACTAGATACTTATATTTATGGGGATGCTGATGGTTGAACCCCCACCAAACAGATAGTGATGATCATGGGGGTCCCAGTGTTTGGACCCCCACCCATCAGATAATTATCATGTATTCACTCGGTGGACTCAGGGCTCCCCCATTCCCATGACTGTAGGGATGCTGATGGTTGGACTCCCACCAAACAGATACTTATGATCTAGTAGGTGATGGTGGTTGGGTCTCCACCAAACAGATACCTATGATCATGGGGGTGCCAGTGTTTGGACCCCCAAAACAGATACTTATGATCTAGTAGGTGATGGTGGTTGGGTCTCCACCAAACAGATACTTATGTTCATGGAGGAGCCAGTGGTTGGACCCCCACCAAACAGATACTTATCATGTATTCACTCAGTGACATCAAGTCACCCCAATTCCCATGATCCCATGACACCCACCGAACAGATACTTATGATGGTGGGGTGCCAGTGGTCGGACCCCCACCAATCAGATGCTTATCATGTATTGTGACTCTGCATGTGTATGGGGATTGGGAGCTCCAGTCTCACTGCTCTTACAGTAAAGAATCCTCCATGTTGCTGAGCTATACAATACATTCTGCACAACAAGCTTTTTTTTTTAACCTTTTTTGTGTATAACAATAACAACTCTGAAATGTTTGGGGCGTGACTCAAGAGAAAACCTCCGTGACCCTCAGCTCCACAACCTTGATGACAGGCTTGAGGCCTAGCAGCCCCCCTCCCCGCCGCAGGCCGTGTTTACATACAAATTCTTCTGTAATTGAGCTTATGCGATTAACAAAATATTTACCTGAAATTGATTCAAAAATACATTTTTCCCCCGATTCCACACATGAAAATGATTTCACGGCAATTACAGAAGCGGCTGACTTTGTAATTTCTAAAAATATGCCTGACTACGAGCGTGACCGGGCAAATGCTATCACCTGGCTCTTTGTGATAGGAAATGTCGTCTATATAAATGTCGTCTGCGCCTCTCACAGGGTCTCAGGTACACAATTCAATATGGCAGCTAAGAAATTGAAAAATTCCACGTGCAGAAAACCAGCCATCCGCCCGACAGATGATTCAATCGTCCTTAATCGAAAAGCGGATTTCCGATCGTCCACCCTGAAAAGTGCAGAACTTACCGCCCGGTTCTTCTGTACTGCTCGCCGCCGTTGTGGGAGGAGCTACTGGTATCTCTGTGCGTCCGGGAGAGAGAAGAAGAAAGACAAGATGATTAGCATCTCCTTATGGCACAGGGACAATGCAGTTCTCTAAGTGTCAGGGTTAGTCTTCCCTACAAATACGTGCACGTCTACGGAAGCGAGGCGGGGCGCTCTCTACTGGCGGGCAGCATTAATGGAAGCAGGGGTAGAGTAAAATGTCAGGACACAGGGGGATTACAGGACATAGAGGGGGCGGGGAGGGAGACTTATACCGGGGTCTAAGGAGAAGGTAACATCGGGAGTAGGCCGATCGTCGTGAAGTCTTTCCCGACTTTTCCCGGATTACTATGGAGGAAGTGCAGTCATTGTATAATGAGAAGTTCTGACGATCTCTGGGTTTCCGTTCCTCACAAGTTTGCTTGCTGTCAGTGAATGTGAACATTCTTACAGCGCTCTTTCTTGAACGTGGCGCAGAACTTTTCACTGTACGATGATTGAACTGTATTACCAGTAGAGCGGTGTAATGTCGGGTCCTGCTGCGGTTATAGCGGTGACGGGTGGTTCCCGCAGTATCCGTAGCGGTCGCCTCCTGATTGTTAGGGACATCTGCTCGTTAAAGGAGCAGAACCAAGTATTCAGCTTCACATGGACCTGTCCCTAATGACGCTGGAGGCGGCCATCATTGTGTTGGCTGGGCCAGTACCCATCAGGTTATGTTCACACAGAGGATATTGTCCGCAACATGACCCGCTGTGTATCCCATGGAAGAGACCGCAGCACAGCGGTTTCTGCTGTGAGATTTAATGTGGACCCAATCTAGGTTTAGACCCACCGAATAGAACTAAACCATGAGCAGGCTCCCACTGCGGTTGTGCGAGGGTCCGAACGGTAACCACGCCAAAAACGGACTTGTGTATTCTTGCCGTGGTCTTGCAAAAGCCCTCAGCCCATTGAAAACAATAGGAGACCGTTTCAGATTTGGCACAGTTTTTGCCACCAAATCTGCCCTGAAATCCTCTGTCTGAACAGACCCTCACAGTGCTATTGTATCTAATCCAATCGTGTCTGCTGAGCTGGTGTATCTAATCCTATGACATGTGTGATAGCGTATGCTGAGCTGTGTATCTAATCCTATGACATGTGTGATAGCGTATGCTGAGCTGTGTATCTAAGCCATTTGTGTGATCTTGTCCACTACGCTGGTGTGTCTAATGACTATCGTGGGTGATACTGTCTGCTGAGCTGTGTATCTAATCCCATCAGGTGTGATACTGTCTGCTAAACAGTGTATCTAAATCTATCAAGTGTGATAGTGTATGCTAAGTTGCTGTATCTAATCCTATAATGTGTGATACTGTCTGCTCAGCTGTGTATCTAATCCTATCATGTGTGATGTAGTCTGCTCAGCTGGTGTATCCAATCGTATAATTTTTGATACATGACAGGTGTGATAGCGTATGCTGAGCTGTGTATCTAATCCTATGACATGTGTGATAGCGTATACTGAGGTGCTGTATCTAATCCTATGACAGGTGTGATAGCGTATGCTGAGCTGTGTATCTAATCCTATGACAGGTGTGATAGCGTATGCTGAGCTGTGTATCTAATCCTATGACATGTGTGATAGCGTATGCTGAGCTGTGTATCTAATCCTATGACAGGTGTGATAGCGTATGCTGAGCTGTGTATCTAATCCTATGACATGTGTGATAGCGTATACTGAGGTGCTGTATCTAATCCTATGACAGGTGTGATAGCGTATACTGAGGTGCTGTATCTAATCCTATGACAGGTGTGATAGCGTATGCTGAGCTGTGTATCTAATCCTATGACAGGTGTGATAGCGTATGCTGAGCTGTGTATCTAATCCTATGACATGTGTGATAGCGTATGCTGAGCTGTGTATCTAATCCTATGACAGGTGTGATAGCGTATGCTGAGCTGTGTATCTAATCCTATGACAGGTGTGATAGCGTATGCTGAGCTGTGGATCTAATCCTATGACATGTGTGATAGCGTATGCTGAGCTGTGTATCTAATCCTATGACAGGTGTGATAGCGTATGCTGAGCTGTGTATCTAATCCTATGACATGTGTGATAGCGTATGCTGAGCTGTGTATCTAATCCTATGACAGGTGTGATAGCGTATGCTGAGCTGTGTATCGAATCCTATGACAGGTGTGATAGCGTATGCTGAGCTGTGGATCTAATCCTATGACATGTGTGATAGCGTATGCTGAGCTGTGTATCTAATCCTATGACATGTGTGATAGCGTATGCTGAGCTGTGTATCTAATCCTATGACAGGTGTGATAGCGTATGCTGAGCTGTGTATCTAATCCTATGACAGGTGTGATAGCGTATGCTGAGCTGTGTATCTAATCCTATGACAGGTGTGATAGTGTATGCTGAGCTGTGTATCTAATCCTATGACAGGTGTGATAGCGTATGCTGAGCTGTGTATCTAATCCTATGACAGGTGTGATAGCGTATGCTGAGCTATGTATCTAATCCTATGACAGGTGTGATAGCGTATGCTGAGCTGTGTATCTAATCCTATGACAGGTGTGATAGCGTATGCTGCGGTGCTGTATCTAATCCTATGACATGTGTGATAGCGTATGCTGAGCTGTGTATCTAATCCTATGACAGGTGCGATAGCGTATACTGAGCTGTGTATCTAATCCTATGACAGGTGTATGCTGAGCTGTGTATCTAATCCTATGACAGGTGTGATAGCGTATGCTGAGCTGTGTATCTAATCCTATGACAGGTGTGATAGCGTATGCTGAGCTGTGTATCTAATCCTATGACAGGTGCGATAGCGTATGCTGAGCTGTGTATCTAATCCTATGACAGGTGTGATAGCGTATGCTGAGCTGTGTATCTAATCCTATGACAGGTGTGATAGTGTATGCTGAGCTGTGTATCTAATCCTATGACAGGTGTGATAGCGTATGCTGAGCTGTGTATCTAATCCTATGACAGGTGTGATAGGGTATGCTGAGCTGTGTATCTAATCCTATGACAGGTGCGATAGCGTATACTGAGCTGTGTATCTAATCCTATGACAGGTGTGATAGCGTATGCTGAGCTGTGTATCTAATCCTATGACAGGTGTGATAGCGTATGCTGAGCTGTGTATCTAATCCTATGACAGGTGTGATAGCGTATGCTGAGCTGTGTATCTAATCCTATGACAGGTGTGATAGCGTATGCTGAGCTGTGTATCTAATCCTATGACATGTGTGATAGCGTATGCTGAGCTGTGTATCTAATCCTATGACAGGTGTGATAGCGTATGCTGAGCTGTGTATCTAATCCTATGACAGGTGTGATAGTGTATGCTGCGGTGCTGTATCTAATCCTATGACAGGTGTGATAGCGTATGCTGCGGTGCTGTATCTAATCCTATGACAGGTGATGCCCTCGCCTCCTCCACTGTATCTAGATCAGGCCCAGTCTACGCGGCGGATGCAGTAGGAGACAAGCGGGGGTTCTTCCAGTTATCAGCATTAGATCCAGGGCGGCCATTGTCCCCCGAGGTCCCCAGCCCCCCGATTAATAAAACATGTAACAGAGACGACACATACTTATGCAGGGGGCAATGGGAGAGCGGCTCTGTTGGTAACCCTTGGCACATCGGTTGCACGTTATACCAGTCACACCATCTTTGCAAGGACATTGCCCTGTGGTCTGATTACAGGTTTTGCCGGCCGCACCAACCGGATGGCAGTCGCAGGCTGCGGGGTGGAACAGAGGAGAAGGGGTTGGAGAACAGCACAAGGTCAGAAAGCAAAACCACATTACACAGCGACACTTATATCTGCGGGGGAGGGGAGGCGGGTGGGGGCAGGGCGACAGCATTGGGTATATCTATCATGCAAGCCTTCTACTGAAGCAGAGACAGCCCAATACAAGAATCGCTATTTATTCAAATGCATCCCACGGTGGCGACCCACAGCGCGGTCAGAACCAATATCCAGCCCCTGGACTCTGACGGTGCTGGCTCGTCAAGTGGTTGGCACCTGTCCCGGTACTGAATACAAGGGCTGCGATGATGTCACTGGTGACCTGCCAACAAAATGGCACAAATATGGCCGACCAATGCATTAGAAATGACTCTTACCAAATGTCGGCGTGTGCTGATGAACGTTGAACTCAAGCTGTGGCCACAATGCAAAATCCCGTACCTGTCATAGCACTGAGGTAGAGGGGCCACGGGCACTAGGACCCAGGTGCCACCTCTGCCACCAGGTTATGCATACAACTCATGATGTTATGGAGGCACTAGGACCCAGATGCTAACCCTGCCACCTATACACACAACTCATGATGTTATGGAGGCAGAGGGCCACAGGCACTAGGACCCAGGTGCTAACCCTGCCACCAGAGTATACACAGAAGTCATGATGGAGAGGCCACAGGCACTTGGACCCAGGTGCTACCACTGCCACCAGTTTATACAGACAACTCATGATGTTCTGGAGGCACTAGGACCCAGGTGCTACCTCTGCCACCAGGTTATACACACAAGTCATGATGGAAAGGCCACGGGCAGTAGGACCCAGGTGCTACCCCTGCCATCAGGTTATACACATAAATCATGATTGGAGAGGCCATGGGCACTAGGACCCAGGTGCTACTTCTGCCATCAGGTTATACACATAAGTCATGATGGAGAAGCCATGGGCACTAGGATCCAGGTGCTACTTCTGCCATCAGGTTATACACATAAGTCATGATGGAGAGGCCACAGGCACTAGGACCCAGGTGCTACCTCTGCCACCAGGTTATACACATAAATCATGTTGGAGGGGCCATGGGCACTAGGACCCAGGTGCTACTTCTGCAATCAGGTTATACACATAAGTCATGATGGAGAGGTCACGGCACTAGGACTTTCGGTTACCCCTATACAATGTTATTGGGGAGGCGGGGGTCCTCCTCAGGTTATATGAGGAATGCAGAGAATCAGGGCGATATCTCAGGGGAGCAGGAGAAATCTCCTATAAAGTGGCGGAGCGAGTACATGACCAGCGAGGCGCTACCAGCGTGTAAAATGCTGAGTGGAAATGTCACGAACGCCGTCGCTACACGCCTCACCAATGACAGGCCGCCCGTCACTCGGGCAAATATCACTCCTAGAATACATTTAGTAAAAAATGTTTAAAGAGTGACTCCATTCTGATGGACTTTGGGTTTCAGTTCTTCACTGTTCTCAAGATCTCTGCTTGCTGTCTTGATTATATCCGGAGACTGTAAGGGAATTTGCTCCAGTCTAGGGCCCTGCATGAAGATCTTCTCCCGTCCTACCTTTTCCCTCTGCATATACGCCATCCGGAAATATTTTCTTCTGCATAAGGCCAGGAGTCCAGTACGGCCCCCTACACTTGGCGGATATTCCCGCTGTGGATTCGGTGGCAGATGTTCCTGCAAATCCGCAGCCGAACCCGCGTTCACATTTCGTGGCAGATTTTCTCACCTAATATTGAAAGAGCTGACCTCCTCTCAATGTCCGCACCGCACGTAAATCCACTGGTACCACGGTGTGCATGAGCCCTAATGCTTCCGTAACCCTTCCAGCCCAAGTGTCTTGTTATATTGAAGAGCACTGATACACTGTAACAAGCGGCGTGTGATCAGGAAGGGTTAAGGGCTCATTCACATGGCGGTATTACAGGTGTACGCAGCGGATTTAGAAAAATTCATGGTGTGTCCCCTGTGCAAAGCGTGGCTTCAAGGGAGAAAATCTTCATATGTGTGGGTGGGAGCTCCTCACAGTCTCTGGATAGAACATGACAGCAAGCAGAGATCTTGAAACATGAAGTCTATTAGAAGATTGCAGAACAGTCATGTCCGCGATCCCCTGGAATGTCTCCCTGGGAGGGAAGAGGTTAAAGCACCTGCCTCATAGCACAGGTGTAGGGAGCGCTGTCAGCGTAACGCCCGGGACGTCACCCGCTCCACATTTGTCAAACAAGAAGGCGATGAAAGGTCACGTTATATATTTATCTCGTGGAGTGACGAAAAAAGCGGAGAGCAACAAAAATCAGGCGGCTTAGTAAAAAAACGTGGGAGTGCGTCTGACGACCGTGGGAAGGGAGGAGGCTCGTTTTATTTCTGCCTGTAGAACCCGCAGTCTAAATCCCTGCAACGGATTTGCAGCCTCGAGCAGATTAGTCCCCTTTAATGCGTCGAATTCACGTGTGGCTACCGCCCGTTCCACTGAGCTGCAGAACTATGGCGTGAAATTCTCTCCGAAAAAAATGTCGAGCTACAAGTGGATTTCACGGGGAAATTTCTGCCATGTGAACACGCCCCATGGGTGTAAATGAGAATTAGGCCTCTTTCACACGTCAGTGATTAACGTATGAGCGCTGTCCGTGGTCTCCATGGACGGCGCATGTATCCATCAGTGGTTTTCCACTGTCCGTGGTGGCACGCCCTATTTTGTCCGCGCGTTATAGTCACACAGACGCTATCCTTGTTTGGTCTGTGGTTTTCACGGACCATTGGTAGGAGATTCGTAAAAAAAACTAATTTTCAGCCTAGTAGTCTATATGGAATACGGATATGGCAAAAAACGGACACATTGACCAAACGTAGATCCTTCATGGACACAGATGTGTGAAAGAGCTCTCATCGTTTGGGGCTAGAAATAATTTTTGGATAATTTTCGACTTTTTGTACTGATGTCCCAGAAAGTGGCCGATAGAGACCGGCAGAGGTGACGTCACAGGGGATGACACGACTGCAGTATGGCGATGTACCACATGTAGCGGGATCTCGGGCTGGTTTGGGGTTCCCCGCTCTTCCTCTTCTGTCAGGGAAGGAAGTGACAATGTTCCTGGTGACACCAAATGGCCTCCGTGTAAATTCTGAATCGCCCTTTAAGGCCTCATGCACATGGCTGTGACGTTTTTTGCGGTCCGCAAACTGCGGATCCGCAAAAAACGGAAGCCGTCCGTGTTGCCTTCCGCAATTTGCGGAACAGAACGGGCGCCGGCAATATAAATGCCTATTCTTGTCCGCAAAGCGCGGACAAGAATAGGAAGATATATTTTTTTAGCGGAGCCACGGATTCGGACAGCACACGGAGTGCTGTCCGCATCTTTTGCGGCCCCATTGAAGTGAATGGGTCCGCATCCGAGCCGCTAAAACGGCAGCTCGGATGCGGACCCAAACAACGGTTGTGTGCATGAGGCCTAAGTTCTAGTCTTTTAGAAGGTGCACAGGTGTGACATCCCTGCGCTGTCCGGCATACGAGGGGTTAAACCTGTGGCGGATTTGTGTTGGCCGGGTGGATTAAAGCTATCAAAGCCTTTCTATTGAGATGGGACAAAGAAAGAGCATGGGGACGTCCGGAAACTGGATTCCTCTCGCTGGAGGATCACGAGACATCTGGGTACATTATTAGGAGGCTTTTTTTTTTTTTTTTTTGCGCCAGATGGGGGCTACCACTGATATCAGGGCTGGGCACGAACGGGGTCGCCCCCCCCCCCCCCCCCCCTTTTAAGTTTACATGATGGATTTAATTTCAGGATTGTCGGAAATGTGATATGCTTGAGATTAATCCGAGGAAGGAATTGTGATAAACCCTCCTTCTAAGACGATGACTGTGACCTGCAGACTGCGGAGGACTGGCGACCGATTAAGGCCTCCTTCACACCGCCAAACATGGATACTGGACATGTGTGTCCGGCATTTTCCCGTTCTGCATGTCCCACTATGTTAAAAATGCCTATTCTTGTCTGCAAAACGGGCGGATGGCGGAAAGGAAATACAGATCTGCAGAAAATACGGATCAGATGCAGAACAAGAATACAGTTGTGCATGGGGCCTAATGCTGCCTTCCTACATCTGTACTGGTCGTGGCTGATCGGCAGTGCCGCCCTATCAGGGGCGCACCACCAATGAGGCCAGGTGAGGCCATCGCCTCAGGCAGCAGAAAGGCTAGGTGCACCCCTGCGCCCTATAAGTGACAGGCGCGGCCATACTGCCTGCCTATGAGTGACGGTGGTAATGTAGCTGCCAGTACAGACATATGGGGCTGGATGGTAGTCTTCTCCTGCGCTTGTGGGAACAGCCTCACCGCAGGCGGACAACACCTGCATCCACATACCCAGGTGCCCCCCCCCCCCCCCCCTCTCTCTCTCGTGTGTTTGCAAGTGGCTTAACCTGCCTGTTCCCCTCCACCCTCCCTCCGATCTGCCCCAAAAAATATGTCTGGGGCCATTCGTCAAAGCATCCAGCCTTTGTACCAAAATCTACACCCTCCCCCCCCCTTCACTTTTCTGCAGGTCTGCTTAACCTGTTCAATGCGTCCCACTGTCCCCTGGTATGCACACCTGTGCTTGGCTCCAGAGGGGGGGGGGGGGGGGGGGCGGCGCGCAGCCCCGTACAGAAAATATTAACCTCTTTCTAAGGCGCTGGAATTTAACATTTAGCATTTTGGCTGTCAACGTGGGGTTAAGGATTCTATGCAGAGGAGAAAGGGTTAAAATTAGAAGCAGAAGAAGGGCGACCATCTGTGGGGGAACAACAAGCCCCAGGATGAGCCAAGACCAGCAGCTGGGGCACTACATGGCGGGACGTAACGAGGCTGGAGGTGGGCTGATTGGAAAATTCTCCGCCTACGTGTGAACCCTAAAAATGTGTCAAAAATCTGCAAGAAGAGACGCCGAGGGATTCTATTTCACGGGCATTTTGCTCTTTCACTTTCCACGTCCGGTTTTCTGTCCCAATTCCATATATTCTAGCTTTATGCGGGCGCTTGACCACCAGCTTGTCACAGAAGTGAGCTGTCCATGTTCTCCACGGACAGCAGACCCATTGATTTTAATGTGTGTGCATTCACAGGCCCGTGATTTGCCATGGTCCGGGGGGTTCGGGGTTACACCACTGAAGAATGACCCATTTTTGTCCATGATGACGGATCCGTCACACCCATTATAGTCTATGCGTCCATGAAAAAACACGGACACAATACAGATAGCGTCCATGTTTCACGGATCATTGCCATGAGATTCTCTTGAAATGATCAGCCCAGCAGTGTCCGTAAAAAACGGGCACGTGGACCAAACACGGATCCATCACCAACATCTTCATGGATGAACCACTGACCATCTTGTCACTGATGTCATCATGGACACAGGAAATGACCCTGTGTTAATTGAGTCCAACTATGGAAACGGATTGGCCCTATTGAAGGGGTTGTCTCATCTGAGACGCTGGTGGCCACCAATGTCAGGTAGGTGCAGGTCCGTATCTATCTCCAGAAAAGTGAGTCGAGAGTTGCCACGCATGTGAGGCCGCCCTCCACTCATTTCTATGGGAGTTCAGAAAATAGTTGAGCCGGCAGACCCGTAGAAGGTGCAGTTGGCCGCGCTTGCGCAGTGCGCTCTCCACTTATTTCTAGAGGGCCTTCCGAAAATAGCCAAGCTCGCGAGGCTTTTTTCTAAATTCCCATAGAAATGACTTGAGAGCACTTCCCGAAATGTGCGGTGTGGTCTTCTTCTATTTCAGGGACCTCTCAGAGGTGGGACCTGCACCTATCTGACTTTGATGGCTTACCCTTGCCATATGCCACCGATGATGATGACACAACCCCTTTCACTGCAGTACAAGGCGTTTATGACTATTGGATACAAGTCCCTCACCCAACTCTTTAGAAACAAGACTCCTCCTTATCGTTGGAGTCTGGGCTGCGTGAAGAAGTTGGCACGGCACGACCCCAGGTGTCCCCAACTGGCGGCACTTCAATTCAAGTGATGTCACCCCCGTGTTAAGGAGACAAATGTTAGATGGCTAACAGGACGCACAGAGTCAAGGCTATCTTCCAGCTCCTGATCTTACAGTAACCCTCCGTATACAATGCCACCATCTCAGACAGGTTTTCTTAGAAGGAATGTCGCTCTACAAGTGCAGCCATGCAGAAAACACATGATGACGTCATCCGCAGTCTGAGGTCATCAGTGAATTCCTCATCTCGTGACTCTACGGAAGGAGCTCGGCTTCCCTACCTTTACAAGCCTTTCGGTGGGTGATGGGCTTGGTCATGTCCCGGTAGTAACCCTCCTTGCAGTAGTGGCAGTGACGGCCGGCCGTGTTATGCCGGCAGTTCAAGCAGACCCCTCCGCTCCGGCGACCTGACAGCTTGAAGAGCTCCATGTTGAAACGGCAGCGGCGAGCATGCAGGTTACAGTTGCAGGCTGGAGGGAAAAAAAAGACAAAAGCAGAGAGAAGCGTGTTATATATAATTGACCACCCGGAACGCGGAGCATGGTTAGATGCGAGGGTAGACGCTCATAGCGGTCGGACAGACAGCATAGAAAGAGTAACGCTTAAATAGTCGTAGGCCTGGTAGCCGACGTCAGAAAATATCCACCACCACAGCCTCATTCAGGCACCTAGAATTTGGCATAAATTGCTCCAAAATGGGACACAATTTGGCACATCTAAGTTTACAAATATGATCTCCACCTAGCCCAACATAGAAGCGTGAGCTCATGTGCAACATTTAGCGCCGAATTTGCACCACAATTCTGTCTCATGTTCAGTCGTGCACCATCCGGCCTGAGCCCCTGTGATAACCGGTGCAGGGATAGCCTGTCTATGGGATTAGTAATGTGCTCTGATACCGCCTTAGCTCATAGAAGTCAATGGGCTGAAATGAACGTATAGTGCATGTGTGCATTTTTAGCCACTGAAAATAATGCAAAACTAGCAAAAAATAGTTAATTCTTAAACATAAAGTGGAACAAATATGGATGAAAAATGGACCACGCAAGAGAGATCTGTATCGTGGATTCATATTTTAGCCGTGCTTTCATACACAAGTGTGAATAAACCCCTAGAACAGGGATGCTCAACCAGCGGCCCTCCAGCTGTTGCAAAACTACAAATCCCAGCATGCCCCAATAGCTTTAGGCTGTCCCGGCATGCTGGGAGTTGTAGTTTTGCAATAGCTGGAGGGCCGCAAGTTGAGCATTCTTGCTCTAGAGCCTCATTCAGACTGCCATAATTTACCATCTGCATTGTGGTCCCGACCTGAGCTTACAGCAGGGCAGGGAATTTTGGACATAATGCGAATTAGCCCTAAGGCCGAAATCTGTCATCAGTATTGCATCATGTACAATTCCAGAGATGCGGAACGGAGTCACGGAACGGAACACTGGAAGCAATACGGAGTGCTTCCGTGGTGTTTTTTTCCGTGGTTCCGTGCCGCAAAAAAATATGACGTCATATTTTTTCGCGGTGCGGACATACCACGTTCCCATTCAAGTTGAATACGTCCAGCCTGCTGCACGGATGTCCAATGCGGTCCCCAATGCACGGAACGGCCGTGTGCATGAGGCCTTAGTGTGAATAATAGAGGGTGACTCGCAGCGAGTGTGAAATTATTACAGGGCCCCCGAACCTTAACTAGAGAAAGGTTGATCTATATCAGGGATGCCCAACCTGCGGCCCTCCAGCAGTTGCAAAACTACAACTCCCAGCATGCCTGGAGAGCATACAGCTATTAGGGCATGCTGGGAGTTGTTGTTTTGCAACCGCTGGAGGGCCGCAGGTTGAGCATCCCTAATCTAATTTCATTAAAATCCCCCATGCCTCCAAAGTTCTCGACCTTATGGTAGAGCCTTCATATATGGTTCCTAAAAGGAGATCCTAGGGACAGTGCCGGAGGGAGATTGCCTCCTTCCATGTAAAAATTGGGGACAAATTGTCTAAAAATGCCGCTATTCCTGCCTCCACCGGTACGGATGTGTGAGGAATGTCGGGCCGTCACCTGTCCTCCCCTATGCAGCCTCTCGTACAATCACTGTGATGAATGACGAGGAAAGGGACAAGGAGAGAAGTGTTTGTAAAGTTCTGCTTTGATGCCTAAAGTCTTACAAATATTTAGTGGGGTCGCTGCTCGCGAATGTCCAGCAACAGGAATTTCTTCTGTCAGACAAGGATCCACTGTCACAACAATCCAGTCCTGATGATGGCCTCCTGACAAGCCAGGGAACGAGCTTCATGGTGTTGACGATCTGCTGAGTGAGGACTTGTCTGGAGACACTGAAGAGGGTGTCAGATGTTACTCAGTAGATGTTCCTCAAGGTGTCAGGGGAGGGGTGAGGTGTCGGAGCGGACACATTCTTTTTTGGGAAAAGTCTTTTGTTCAGACATTTTTAGACCACAGAGAATTCTGGAATCTGAACCTCAAGAGTCAGGAGACAGATCATCGGTCTTCATTATGGATAGCAGTTACGGTTTCCCATTTTCATATTTTTAGGCCAAAAATCAGCACCTTTCATATGATTGGGGTTGTTTTGGCAGGAACCACGTGGATTTCTCAGATGAACGGAATGATTTTCAGTAGCAGAAGTTTCTGCAGTAAAATCTGGCGCGTGTGAAGGCGTCCTCACGTTCTATCCACACGTGGCAGCAGAAATTTCTGTGACTGAAAATCAGTTCCGTTCATCCAGATGGGGTTGTTTCTGCTGCATGTGCATGGATATCTGCGCACCCCACTGACGTCTAGGGAACAACAACCAGTCTGCCGCATGGATTGCTGTTGTTGCACTTCTGTGACTGAAAATCAGTTCCGTTCATCCAGATGGGGTTGTTTCTGCTGCATGTGCATGGATATCTGCGCACCCCACTGACGTCTAGGGAACAACAACCAGTCTGCCGCATGGATTGCTGTTGTTGCACTTGGAAACAGTCAGACAAAACATCCCCGCAGAGTCTGTCAGGTTGTCAGCCTGTGTGTCGGACATCTGACCAGTTCAATGGCAGCGTTCCAGATACCATCACCGTGTAACGTGAGCCTCGCGGCTGCTCCCCGTGGACGGGAAGTCTCAATGCAGAATAGCATCCCATTAATCACCTCGGTGTCAGTGCATCGCTCCTCTGACCACCCCCGAATCATAAGGGAGAAGAGAAACAAAAAGTGTTGATTTTGTTTGACTAAGGCTACATGCACACGACCGCTGTGTGTTCTGCGGTCCGCAAATCGCGGATGGCGTCCGTGCGTGTTCCGCAATTTGCAGAACAGAACGGACAGCCTTTAATATAACTGCCTATTTTTGTCCGCAAAGAGCGGACAAGAATAGGACATGTTATATTTTTTTGCGGGGCCACGGAACAGAGCAACGGATGCGGACAGCACACGGAGGGCTGTCCGCATCTTTTGCGGCCCCATTGAAGTGAATGGGTCTGCATCTGAGCCGCCAAAACTGCGGACCAAAAGAACGGCCGTGTGCATGAGGCCTAAGGCTAGTTTCACACTAGTGCTAAAATCATCCGGCAAAGGAGCAGACTGCCGTAGATCATCCTACAGCGGTATTTGTCCGACGTGATCTATGCACTAATGCCGGAAACAGGCCAGATCCCGCCAGGTCCCATTATGAACTCCGGCAGGCTGTGTGAAACTAGCCTACGTGATTCTAGAAGGTACCGGCTTGTATCTACAGGGTACCTGCGAATTGTTTCTGGTTATTCAAATGTTATCTGAAGCATTGCATAGTTTTGTATGGATACGTCAGGGTTAACATTCCTCTGTAGAGAGCTAGGTGATTGACTTAGGTCCGCTCCTAGTTCAGTTAGTGTCTATAGTTAGCTGAGGAAGTTAAATGAGCAACATGTGCTCACTCCGCAGAGGACTAGGCCTACATCCCAGAGAATCACTATCTGTGAAAGAGCCACAGAGAGAATGCTCTCTCTACTTCACAGGTCTCCAGAAAGAGAAGGGGAAAAAAAGGAACTTTAAGGTCCAGAATAAGCCGAGCACTGGAGTCAGTCAGTAAGGTATGTGGCTGCTACCGCTTTACTGCAGTGAGAGGGACATTACTAATACACCCTTCACACTTTGACAAGTCCTGACCAGCCAGATCTTCATCCTCAGCTGGAAATGACAAGTTTTACACGAACCTTATTGCCAGCCTTAGATTCTGCAGAGAGAAACTTCGGAGAGATAGAGGGAAAGAGTACTACAACCCCAATCATTGCTTATACCTAAACATTGCACTGTGAATTCTTTGGAACTGTGTTTTGATACTGTTGGATGTACTACAACTTCCATTCTGAACTTTAGTAAAGAGAGACTTTTCTGGCCAGGTTACTGACTCCAGCACCATTCGCCGGCCATAGCAGCTACATGTCCTGCCTTGCACCTGTGCCCAACTCATACCTCAAAGGGCACCAACACTACCATAAGGCAGCCGCCCCAACATCAGGGTGTGCCCTCCTATCACTGCGAGAGCATCGGTGTGAGGACTGCCACTGTGATTGACTGTTGGAGCCAGAACCACTAACACTCCCATCCTCCACTCCTCACGGGCTTGCTACATGTCTGAGGTCACCTTGCATGGTCTGATCCTATGAACAGCACCAACCACATCACTGTCCACAATTGTACTGGCTGATATTCCTTACTTCCCCTAGGCTACAGATGAGAATGCTGTGCACTGGGGCACAGGCACCACCTCTACTTGCTTCCAGTGACTGTATCCCTATGGTCCTTCAGCTTCAAAACAAGTCGCACCTCCATCGCCCTGAGCCATCTCCACTCCCTACAGGGCAAATTATATCTTATCGCTTCAATGAACCTTTCCTGGCAAATCTGACATCGTTCCCCAGGCGCCAAAAACGTATCACGTTATAAATCGTATAAAAATCCTGCAATCTCCCCGGAGAGGAGTCTGCACGTTTCCTATACACGCTGCATCCCCAGTTACATCACTTCTTCTGAAATTTTAGTCTTCATTTTATTCCCTTAAAGGGAACTTGTCACCATGAAAATGCAGTGAAGTCTTTAGCCAGCACCTTATAGAGCAGGAGGAGCTGAGTGGAATGATATACGGCTTTACGGGAGAAGATTCAGCAGAACTTGTCATCTAATTCATAGGAGTCCACTGGGCGGTCCTTATCAGTGATTGACAGCTATCTCTGCACAGTTATAAAGGGTAAGGCTGCTCATCACAGCTCAGACTTCCCTCTGGACTCCTGTTCACATCACCACTCTGAGCCTGGTGACTTTACCAGCAGAATAGTGAGTGCAGCTCTGGAGTATAATACAGGATGTAACTCAGGATCAGTACAGGATAAGTAATGTAATGTATGTACACAGTGACTCCACCAGCAGAATAGTGAGTGCAGCTCTGGAGTATAATACAGGATGTAACTCAGGATCAGTACAGGATAAGTAATGTAATGTATGTACACAGTGACTGCACCAGCAGAATAGTGAGTGCAGCTCTGGAGGATAATACAGGATGTAACTCAGGATCAGTACAGGATAAGTAATGTAATGTATGTACACAGTGACTCCACCAGCAGAATAGTGAGTGCAGCTCTGGAGTATAATACAGGATGTAACTCAGGATCAGTACAGGATAAGTAATGTAATGTATGTACACAGTGACTGCACCAGCAGAATAGTGAGTGCAGCTCTGGAGGATAATACAGGATGTAACTCAGGATCAGTACAGGATAAGTAATGTAATGTATGTACACAGTGATTCCACCAGCAGAATAGTGAGTACAGCTCTGGAGTATAATACAGGATGTAACTCAGGATCAGTACAGGATAAGTAATGTAATGTATGCACACACTGACTCCACCAGCAGAATAGTGAGTGCAGCTCTGGAGTATAATACAGGATGTAACTCAGGATCAGTACAGGATAAGTAATGTATGTACACAGTGACTCCACCAGCAGAATAGTGAGTGCAGCTCTGGAGTATAATATAGGATGTAACTGAGAATCAGTACAGGATAAGTAATGTAATGTATGTACACAGTGACTCCACCAGCAGAACTGTGAGTGCAGCTCTGGAGTATAATACAAGATGTAACTCAGGATCAGTACAGGATAAGTAATGTAATGTATGTACACAGTGACTTCACCAGCAGAATAGTGAGTGCAGCTCTGGAGTATAATACAGGATGTAACTCAGGATCAGTACAGGATAAGTAATGTAATGTATGTACACAGTGATTCCACAAGTAGAATAGTGAGTGCAGCTCTGGAGTATAATACAGGATGTAACTCAGGATCAGTACAGGATAAGTAATGTAATGTATGTACACAGTGATCCCACCAGCAGAATAGTGAGTGCAGCTCTGGGGTATAATACAGAATGTAACTCAGGATCAGTACAGGATAAGTAATGTAATGTATGTACACAGTGACTTCACCAGCAGAATAGTGAGTGCAGCTCTGGGGTATAATACAGGATGTAACTCAGGATCAGTACAATATAAATAATGTAATGTACGTACACAGTGACTCCACCAGCAGAATAGTGAGTGCAGCTCTGGAGTATAATACAGGATGTAACTCAGGATCAGTGCAGGATAAGTAATGTATGTACACAGTGACTCCACCAGCAGAACAGTGAGTGCAGCTCTGGAGTATAATACAGGATGTAACTCAGGATAAGTAATGTAATGTATGTACACAGTGACTACACCAGCTGAATAGTGAGTGCAGCTCTGGAGGATAATACAGGATGTAACTCAGGATCACTACAAGATAAGTAATGTGTGTACACAGTGACTCCACCAACAGAACTGTGAGTGCAGCTCTGGAGTATAATACAGGATGTAACTCAGGATCAGTACAGGCTAGGTAATGTAATGTATGTACACAGTGACTGCACCAGCAGAATAGTGAGTGCAGCTCTGGAGTATAATACAGGATGTAACTCGGGATCAGTACATGATAAGTAATGTATGTACACAGTGACTGCACCAGCAGAATAGTGAGTGCAGCTCTGGAGTATAATACAGGATGTAACTCGGGATCAGTACATGATAAGTAATGTATGTATACAGTGACTCCACCAGCAGAATAGTGAGTGCAGCTCTGGAGTACAGATAATTACAGATAAGTAATATATGTAGACTGAACATATTTACATAATATGAAGCAATCTAGAGCTGCAACGATTAATCAACGTTATTGATAATATTCGATAACAGGATTCGTTGTCAACGAATCCTGTTATCGAATAATCGGCCGATTTGTTGCTATGCGGGCGGTCAGGCGCTATGCCTGCGGGTCCTTGAACTTTAGATCACCGCATCTTTATTACCTTACAATGAAGCTCCAGTAACAGGCAGAGCGGGCGGCGGCGTAACATCACTTACTCATGTGACGCGCCTGCTTCATTCATAAAGTAGGTGGAGCAGGCGCGTCACGTGAGTTAGTGACGTTACGCCGCCGCCCGCTCTGCCTGTTACTGGAGCTTCATTGTAAGGTAAAAGAAGATGCAGTGATTTAAAGTAAAAGTTACTGCCGGTTAAGGAATACTGCTGTGAGCGGCAGGGCCAGGGCTGTTATGGGGAGGGGGATCTGTGTATGGCACTGTTATGGAGGGGATCTGTGTATGGTACTGTTATGGGGAGGGGGATCTGTGGATGACACTGCTATGGGGGAAATCTGTGGATGACACATATAGCATAAGATGCTATATAGTGTCATCCATAGATCCCCCCATAGCATAGTCATCCACAGGTCCCCCTCCCCATAACATTCTCATCCACAGATCTCCCTCCCCATAACAGTGCCATCCACAAACCCCCCTCCCATAACAGTGTCATCTACAGATCCCCCTCCCCATAACAGTGCCATCCACAGATACCCCTCCCCATAACAGTGCCATCCACAGATCCCCCTCCCCATAACAGTGTCATCTACAGATCCCCCTCCCATAACAGTGCCATCCACAGATCCCCCTCCCATAACAGTGTCATCTACAGATCCCCCTCCCCATAACAGTGCCATCCACAGACCCCCCTCCCCATAACAGTGTCATTCACAGATCCCTCTCCCCATAACAGTGCACAGATCCCCCTCCCATAACAGTGTCATCTACAGATCCCCCTCCCATAACAGTGCCATCCACAGATCCCCCTCCCATAACAGTGTCATCTACAGATCCCCCTCCCCATAACAGTGCCATCCACAGATCCCCCTCCCCATAACAGTGTCATTCACAGATCCCTCTCCCCATAACAGTGCACAGATCCCCCTCCCATAACAGTGTCATCTACAGATCCCCTCCCCATAACAGTGCCATCCACAGAACCCTCCCCATAACAGTGTCATTCACAGATCCCTCTCCCCATAACAGTGCACAGATCCCCCTCCCATAACAGTGTCATCTACAGATCCCCCTCCCCATAACAGTGCCATCCACAGATCCCTCTCCCCATAACAGTGCACAGATCCCCCTCCCATAACAGTGTCATCTACAGATCCCCCTCCCCATAACAGTGCCATCCACAGATCCCCCTCCCATAACAGTGTCATCTACAGATCCCCCTCCCCATAATAGTGCCATCCACAGATCCCCCCCATAATAGTGCCATCCACAGATTTTCCATAACAGTGTCATCCACAGATCCCCCTCCCCATAATAGTGCCATCCACAGAACCCCTCCATAACAGTGCCATCCACAGAACCCCTCCATAACAGTGCCATCCACAGAACCCCCCATAACAGTGCCATCCACAGACCCCCCCCATAATAGTGCCATCCACAGAACCCCTCCATAACAGTGCCATCCACAGATCCCCCATAATAGTGCCATCCACAGATCCCCCCATAATAGTGCCATCCACAGATCCCCCCATAATTGTGCCATCCACAGATCCCCCCATAATAGTGCCATCCACAGATCCCCCCATAATAGTGCCATCCACAGATCCCCCATAACAGTGCCATCCACAGATCCCCCATAACAGTGCCATCCACAGATCCCCCCATAACAGCACCATCCACAGATCCCCCATAACAGTGCCATCCACAGATCCCCAATAACAGTGCCATCCACAGATCCCCTCCATAAGTGCCATCCACAGATCCCCTCCATAAGTGCCATCCACAGATCCCCTCCATAACAGTGCCATCCACAGATCCCCCCATAATAGTGCCATCCACAGATCCCCCATAATAGTGCCACCCACAGATCCCCCCATAATAGTGCCATCCACAGATCCCCCATAACAGTGTCATCCACATATCCCCCATAACAGTGTCATCCACAGATCCCCCCCATAACAGCGCCATCCACAGATCCCCAATAACAGTGCCATCCACAGATCCCCAATAACAGTGCCATCCACAGATCCCCAATAACAGTGCCATCCACAGATCCCCTCCATAAGTGCCATCCACAGATCCCCTCCATAAGTGCCATCCACAGATCCCCTCCATAACAGTGCCATCCACAGAATCCCCCCGTAACAGTGCCATCCACAGATCCCCCATAACAGTGCCATCCACAATTTGTTTTAATATGGCCTTTGAACATAATTTTTCAAGTAAAATCATAAAAAAAACCTTTTTTGTCCTTTTGGTGCTTTTTTTCCGATTAATCGATTAAATTATCGACAACTAATCGATTATTCAAATAATCGTTAGCTGCAGCCCTAAAGCAATCCTACCTAAGATATAGTGCTACCACTAGGGAAGATTATAATGCTTTTCAGATCCTTGACATGGGTGGGTCTGGGTTAGGAGATCTCCACTCCCTCTCTTTACTGTGACCACCACTATTAGTCCATTTGTCCTCAGAATTGTGTTTATGGCTTTCTGTTAACCTCTTAGCCTTTTCTTGGCAAGTTAATAAAAAACGGAGCTCCAATCACCTAGAAAAGACCACGGTTCTTACCACCTCCTGGACCCTCCGTGTGGTGCCATACCATTTATCTGAAATTAGCCTACGGGACATAACATGGGAGTGCTAGGGTTAATCTCTGATCTTCCATGTCAGGACCATGGACAGTGGGATCAGAACATCTAAGAAAAATAAGTCGGCTTTCACCCTGGAATCAGAACGGCTGGGTTGCAATCACTATGACCACCATCCAACTTTCCAGACTCCATATTCTGAGTAGAAAGAGTGTGGTTCAGCTCAGGCCAGCAGAACATCTGAGTGACCACCCGTGTGGCAGCCATAGGGCACCCACATTTCCATGTGCCACTCCCTGATTAATGAATACCAGGACGTCAGTGGTATCGGGGAGTTTCTGCTGCCCGCCCCTCGATGCCACGTGTGACTACTGTGCCACTGCATACCCCATATACGTTCCTCTTTAATTTGAAGATTTCGCCTTGTGTAAGCCGTAAGACCTACCTGAATGGTAGGTCTTACGGCTTACACAAGACGCCTCATCCACTTCACATTGTTGTCGCTGGAAGTGAGCACCGTTTTTATTGCCCATTGTTAGGTATCGGAATTGCACACCTTCCAGACATTGTCTTTGTTTCGTGCACCTGGAATGTGGAAACTGATGCCAGAACAATCGGCTCCACATGACGGAGATGTAGCTGAGGGCGAAACCGCAAGCTTCTGGATACAAGACGATCGATCCTGGCCAACCAGCTGTGGGCATCCCTACGGAGGGGTAGACGTGGCTGGGACACAGCCAGCGTTTATGGAGGATACATTTCTGTAGGTCGTAGGCCTCATGCACACAACCGTGTCCGTATTGTGGTCCGCAGATCCGCAAAATACGAATACCTTCCGTGTGCAATCCGTAATTTTTTCACTTTTTAAGGCTCCATTCACACGCCCACAATTCTGTTCCACATTTTGCGGAACGGAATTGCGGACCCATTCATTTCTATGGGGCCACGCGATGTGCTGTCCGGATCCAGAAATGCAGATCCGCACTTCCAGGTCCGCAATTCCGTTTCCCCAAAAAATAGTACATATCCTATTCTTGTCCGGAAAAAATGCAGATGGGACACAGAAAGCGTCAGGATCTGTTCCATAAAGATCAAGTTGAATCACTTTTGTCTCTGATTGCGCTCAGTGCTTCTGTTTTTTTTCAACACGGATGCAATCAATTTTTTCACACGCATAAAGAAAAACGGAAGAATAACCCTCATCGTCTCCTAGCAGCCACCAGTGAAAAATATATTGTCTATGGATGCCTTCCGTTTTTCAAGCAAGCTCCATTAATGTCTTTGACACCAGAGCTGTGTGAAAAACGCACAATATAGAACGTGTGATTTTTCTGAAACGCAGAAATGATCAGTAATAAATGACGCTCATGTGCACAGAACCACTGAAATGAATGGGTCAGGATTCAGTCCGGATCCTCTTGTGTACAGAACCACTGAAATGTATGGGTCAGGATTCAGTCCGGATCCTCATGTGCACAGAACCACTGAAATGGATGGGTCAGGATTCAGTCCGGATCCTCTTGTGCACAGAACCACTGAAATGAATGGGTCAGGATTCAGTCCAGATCCTCATGTGTACAGAACCACTGAAATGGATGGGTCAGGATTCAGTCCGTATCCTCGTGTGCACAGAACCACTGAAATGGAAGGGTCAGGATTCAGTCCGGATCCTCATGTGCACAGAACCACTGAAATGGATGGGTCAGGATTCAGTCCGGATCCTCATGTGCACAGAACCACTGAAATGGAAGGGTCAGGATTCAGTCCGGATCCTCATGTGCACAGAACCACTGAAATGGATGGGTCAGGATTCAGTCCGGATCCTCATGTGCACAGAACCACTGAAATGTATGGGTCAGGATTCAGTCCGGATCCTCGTGTGCACAGAACCACTGAAATGGATGGGTCAGGATTCAGTCCGGACGCTCATGTGCACAGAACCACTGAAATGGATGGGTCAGGATTCAGTCTGGATCCTCTTGTGTACAGAACCACTGAAATTGATGGGTCAGGATTCAGTCCGGATCCTCATGTGCACAGAACCACTGAAATGGAAAGGTCAGGATTCAGTCCGGATCCTCATGTGCACAGAACCACTGAAATGGAAGGGTCAGGATTCAGTCCGGATCCTCATGTGCACAGAACCACTGAAATGAATGGGTCAGGATTCAGCCCGGATCCTCATGTGCACAGAACCACTGAAATGGATGGGTCAGGATTCAGTCCGGATCCTCATGTGCACAGAACCACTGAAATGGATGCGTCAAAATTCTGTCCGGATCCTCATGTGCACAGAACCACTGAAATGTATGGGTCAGGATTCAGTCCGGATCCTCGTGTGCACAGAACCACTGAAATGTATGGGTCAGGATTCAGTCCGGATCCTCGTGTGCACAGAACCACTGAAATGGATGGGTCAGGATTCAGTCCGGATCCTCATGTGCACAGAACCACTGAAATGGATGGGTCAGGATTCAGTCCGGATCCTCATGTGCACAGAACCACTGAAATGGATGGGTCAGGATTCAGTCTGGATCCTCTTGTGTACAGAACCACTGAAATTGATGGGTCAGGATTCAGTCCGGATCCTCGTGTGCACAGAACCACTGAAATGGATGGGTCAGGATTCAGTCCGGACGCTCATGTGCACAGAACCACTGAAATGGATGGGTCAGGATTCAGTCCGGATCCTCGTGTGCACAGAACCACTGAAATGGATGGGTCAGGATTCAGTCCGGATCCTCGTGTGCACAGAACCACTGAAATGGAAGGGTCAGGATTCAGTCCGGATCCTCATGTGCACAGAACCACTGAAATAAATGGGTCAGGATTCAGTCCGGATCCTCATGTGCACAGAACCACTGAAATGGATGGATCAGGATTCAGTCCGGATCCTCATGTGCACAGAACCACTGAAATGGATGGGTCAGGATTCAGTCCGGATCCTCGTGTGCACAGAACCACTGAAATGGATGGGTCAGGATTCAGTCCGGACGCTCATGTGCACAGAACCACTGAAATGGATGGGTCAGGATTCAGTCTGGATCCTCATGTGCACAGAACCACTGAAATGTATGGGTCAGGATTCAGTCCGGATCCTCATGTGCACAGAACCACTGAAATGGATGGGTCAGGATTCAGTCCGGATCCTCATGTGCACAGAACCACTGAAATGGATGGGTCAGGATTCAGTCCGGATTCTCATGTGCACAGAACCACTGAAATGAATGGGTCAGAATTCAGTCCGGATCCTCTTGTGCACAGAACCACTGAAATGAATGGGTCAGGATTCAGTCCAGATCCTCATGTGTACAGAACCACTGAAATGGATGGGTCAGGATTCAGTCCGTATCCTCGTGTGCACAGAACCACTGAAATGGAAGGGTCAGGATTCAGTCCGGATCCTCATGTGCACAGAACCACTGAAATGGATGGGTCAGGATTCAGTCCGGATCCTCATGTGCACAGAACCACTGAAATGGAAGGGTCAGGATTCAGTCCGGATCCTCATGTGCACAGAACCACTGAAATGGATGGGTCAGGATTCAGTCCGGATCCTCGTGTGCACAGAACCACTGAAATGGATGGGTCAGGATTCAGTCCGGACGCTCATGTGCACAGAACCACTGAAATGGATGGGTCAGGATTCAGTCTGGATCCTCTTGTGTACAGAACCACTGAAATTGATGGGTCAGGATTCAGTCCGGATCCTCATGTGCACAGAACCACTGAAATGGAAGGGTCAGGATTCAGTCCGGATCCTCATGTGCACAGAACCACTGAAATGGAAGGGTCAGGATTCAGTCCGGATCCTCATGTGCACAGAACCACTGAAATGAATGGGTCAGGATTCAGCCCGGATCCTCATGTGCACAGAACCACTGAAATGGATGGGTCAGGATTCAGTCCGGATCCTCATGTGCACAGAACCACTGAAATGGATGCGTCAAAATTCAGTCCGGATCCTCTTGTGCACAGAACCACTGAAATGGATGGGTCAGGATTCAGTCCGGATCCTCATGTGCACAGAACCACTGAAATGGATGGGTCAGGATTCAGTCCGGACGCTCATGTGCACAGAACCACTGAAATGGAAGGGTCAGGATTCAGTCCGGGTCCTCATGTGTACAGAACCACTGAAATGTATGGGTCAGGATTCAGTCCGGATCCTCGTGTGCACAGAACCACTGAAATGAATGGGTCAGGATTCAGTCCGGATCCTCATGTGCACAGAACCACTGAAATGGATGGATCAGGATTCAGTCCGGATCCTCATATGTACAGAACCACTGAAATGGATGGGTAAGGATTCAGTCCGGATCCTCGTGTGCACAGAACCACTGAAATGGAAGGGTCAGGATTCAGTCCGGATCCTCATGTGCACAGAACCACTGAAATAAATGGGTCAGGATTCAGTCCGGATCCTCATGTGCACAGAACCACTGAAATGGATGGATCAGGATTCAGTCCGGATCCTCATGTGCACAGAACCACTGAAATGGATGGGTCAGGATTCAGTCCGGATCCTCGTGTGCACAGAACCACTGAAATGGATGGGTCAGGATTCAGTCCGGACGCTCATGTGCACAGAACCACTGAAATGGATGGGTCAGGATTCAGTCTGGATCCTCTTGTGTACAGAACCACTGAAATTGATGGGTCAGGATTCAGTCCGGATCCTCATGTGCACAGAACCACTGAAATGGAAGGGTCAGGATTCAGTCCGGATCCTCATGTGCACAGAACCACTGAAATGAATGGGTCAGGATTCAGCCTGGATCCTCATGTGCACAGAACCACTGAAATGGATGGGTCAGGATTCAGTCCGGATCCTCATGTGCACAGAACCACTGAAATGGATGCGTCAAAATTCAGTCCGGATCCTCTTGTGCACAGAACCACTGAAATGAATGGGTCAGGATTCAGTCCGGATCCTCATGTGTACAGAACCACTGAAATGGATGGGTCAGGATTCAGTCCGGATCCTCGTGTGCACAGAACCACTGAAATGGATGGGTCAGGATTCAGTCCGGATCCTCATGTGCACAGAACCACTGAAATGTATGGGTCAGGATTCAGTCCGGATCCTCGTGTGCACAGAACCACTGAAATGGATGGGTCAGGATTCAGTCCGGATCCTCGTGTGCACAGAACCACTGAAATGGATGGGTCAGGATTCAGTCCGGATCCTCATGTGCACAGAACCACTGAAATGAATGCGTCAGGATTCAGTCCGGATCCTCATGTGCACAGAACCACTGAAATAGATGGGTCAGGATTCAGTCCGGATCCTCATGTGCACAGAACCACTGAAATGGATGGGTCAGGATTCAGTCCGGATCCTCATGTGCACAGAACCACTGAAATGGATGGGTCAGGATTCAGTCCGGATCCTCATGTGCACAGAACCACTGAAATGAATGGGTCAGGATTCAGTCCGGATCCTCATGTGCACAGAACCACTGAAATAGATGGGTCAGGATTCAGTCCGGATCCTCATGTGCACAAAACCACTGAAATAGATGGGTCAGGATTCAGTGCGGATCCTCATGTGTACAGAACCACTGAAATGGATGGGTCAGGATTCAGTCCGGATGCTCATGTGCACAGAACCACTGAAATGTATGGGTCAGGATTCAGTCCGGATCCTCATGTGCACAGAACCACTGAAATGTATGGGTCAGGATTCAGTCCGGATCCTCATGTGCACAGAACCACTGAATAGGATGGGCCAGGATTCAGTCCGGATCCTCATGTGCACAGAACCACTGAAATGGATGGGTCAGGATTCAGTCCGGATCCTCATGTGCACAGAACCACTGAAATGAATGGGTCAGGATTCAGTCCGGATGCTGTCCATTCACAACGTGCATCATATCCAGATGGAAAATTTGCTTGTGATGCCTAAGGAAGGAATTAAAAATCCCTTGGCAATCTTAACCTCTGTCCACACTATGTCTGGGATTGTGTTATTTTGATAAATTTTCTAGTTATTTAAATGCAGCCTGCAGTTTAAAGAATGGAGGTTTTTCATTCTACATTCAGTAACATTTGCAGATCTCTTTTGGTTGTCGTTTTCTTGTAATGTACTGTATCTTGTATGGATGTGGGAGTATTTGTACGTTCAGCCGTTCGAGGCCACGCACCCCCTCCCTCCGATATTTTGGGCAGTGTCACCATGTGGGTAGATAAAACTCCTGGGCCCCTGGACACAGCTTTTGCAGAAGCTTCCTGTCATGCTGGGTTCAGACCTGAGCGTTCGCGATGGAGCGCTCTGTATGCGCGATTGTACGGGCGTTTGCAATCGCGCATACAGAAACAAGCGAACGCCCATTGTCGCACGTTCCCGCTGAAGTCTATGTACGGGAATGCGCGACAAGACGCCCCAAAGAAGCTCATGTACTTCTTGGGGCGTAGGGCGTTTTACAGCGCGATCGTACATGCTGTAAAACGCTCAGGTGTGAACCCAGCCTTAGGCCTCTCCCGTTCTACGCGCCTCCATATTGATGACATCTAATGAGTTGTCTTCAGGGTCCATTCTTTCCACCCCACGCTCTCCCCCATAACTGCAGCCCCTGCCATCGCTAACTGTAGCCCTCTCTTCACTTTTGCTTAAACCAGGAAAATCCCTTTTTGAGAAAGACGGAGCACGCATAGCCCTGGGTGGTAGGACGGGTATAACAATGGAGCGTTTCACTGACGACCGGGTGTCACAATAAGGGATTTTTTTTGTTTTTAACGCAGACACCACTTATCAGAAAACATGGCAGGGCTTGTCGGATGGTCGGCAACGCCTGCAGATATTGGAAGGGCAATCTACATGTGAATTTTGTAGCAAAATCACCAATTTGTGGCAAAATTTTCAGCAAGTTTCTTCTGCTACGTCCCAGGATTATGACATGTTCATACGGTGCAGATCTGATGAATCCGCACCAGGATTGGTCCTATCGTCATTCAGTCGGTCCGTGGTGCGGTCATTATGCACGTGAATAGGGTCTGATGTGAGGGGTGATGAGATTCCGGGGCTGGCTCTGCCACGTGTCTCTCCATCTGCTCAGCATTCAGCTCCCAGGTATCACCTCTGTCAGGATCCATTACTGGGGATTCATGCGGAGAGACAAGAGGTCGGAGGCCCCGCCGGTCACCTCCCTGTGGCTGGAAAGTCTATTTGTTTCATTAAAATAAAGGCAGCGGAAGGAGAGAGAGTGGTATCAGCGGGTGTGTCCTGCCGGGTAACTGACGAGGGAGCTGACGCCCCCAGCAAGAACCGGAGGGGCTTCCCAAATGGGACATGGTGCCTGCAACCTACACAGCTGGAGACGGGTTATACAGACCCTGTATCTAAACCTGTCCTATGTGATACCGTCTGCTGAGCTGTGTATCTAAGCCTATCATGTGTGGAACTGTCTGATGAGCTGTGTATCTAATCCTATCATGTGTGATACTGTCTGCTGAGCTGTGTATCTAATCCTATCATGTGTGATACTGTCTGATGAGCTGTGTATCTAAGCCTATCATGTGTGGAACTGTCTGATGAGCTGTGTATCTAATCCTATCATGTGTGATACTGTCTGCTGAGCTGTGTATCTAATCCTATCATGTGTGGAACTGTCTGATGAGCTGTGTATCTAATCCTATCATGTGTGGAACTGTCTGATGAGCTGTGTATCTAATCCTATCATGTGTGATACTGTCTGCTGAGCTGTGTATCTAATCCTATCATGTGTGATACTGTCTGATGAGCTGTGTATCTAAGCCTATCATGTGTGGAACTGTCTGATGAGCTGTGTATCTAATCCTATCATGTGTGATACTGTCTGCTGAGCTGTGTATCTAATCCTATCCTGTGTGATACTGTCTGCTGAGCTGTGTATCTGATCCTACCATGTGTGATACTGTCTGCTGAGCTGTGTATCTAATCCTATCATGTGTGATACTGTCTGCTGAGCTGTGTATCTGATCCTATCATGTGTGATACCGTCTGCTGAGCTGTGTATCTAACCCTGTCCTATGTGATACTGTCTGATGAGCTGTGTATCTAAGCATATAATGTGCGGTACAGTCTGATGAGCTGTGTATCTAAACCTGTCATGTGTGGTACTGGCTGATGAGCTGTGTATCTAATCCTATCGTGTGTGATACTGTCAGCTGAGCTGTGTATCTAATCCTACCATGTGCGATACTGTCTGCTGAGCTGTGTATCTAATCCTATCCTGTGTGATACTGTCTGCTGAGCTGTGTATCTAATCCTATCATGTGTGATACTGTCTGCTGAGCTGTGTATCTAATCTCATCATGTGTGATACTGTCTGCTGAGCTGTGTATCTAATCCTACCATGTGTGATACTGTCTGCTGAGCTGTGTATCTAATCCTATCCTGTGTGATACTGTCTGCTGAGCTGTGTATCTAATCCTATCATGTGTGATACTGTCTGCTGAGCTGTGTATCTAATCCTACCATGTGTGATACTGTCTGCTGAGCTGTGTATCTAATCCTCTCATGTGTGATACTGTCTGCTGAGCTACAGTATCTAATACTATTATGTGTGATACTGTCTGCTGAGCTGTGTATCTAATCCTATCATGTGTGATACTGTCTGCTGAGCTGTGTATCTAATCCTATCATGTGTGATACTGTCTGCTGAGCTGTTTATCTAATCCTATCATGTGTGATACTGTCTGCTGAGCTGTGTATCTAATCCTATCATGTGTGATACTGTCTGATGAGCTGTGTATCTAATCCTATCATGTGTGATACTGTCTGCTGAGCTGTGTATCTAATCCTACCATGTGTGATACTGTCTGCTGAGCTGTGTATCTAATCCTCTCATGTGTGATACTGTCTGCTGAGCTACAGTATCTAATCCTATCATGTGTGATACTGTCTGCTGAGCTGTGTATCTAATCCTATCATGTGTGATACTGTCTGATGAGCTGTGTATCTAATCCCATCATGTGTGATACAGTCTGCTGAGCTGTGTATCTAATCCTCTCATGTGTGATACTGTCTGCTGAGCTGTGTATCTAATCCTATCATGTGTGATACTGTCTGCTGAGCTGTGTATCTAATCCTATCATGTGTGATACTGTCTGCTGAGCTGTGTATCTAAGCCTACCATGTGTGATACTGTCTGCTGAGCTGTGTATCTAATCCTATCATGTGTGATACTGTCTGATGAGCTGTGTATCTAGCAGTTTGGGTGGAGTTTATATCATTTATGGCGTCCGATCACTAACTGGTTGGGGGAGATTTATCACAACTGGTGTAAAGAAGAACTGGTTTAGTTGCCCATAGCAACCAATTAGATCCCATCTTTCATTTACAAAAGGAGATCTGAAAAATGAAAGGTGGAATCTGATTGGTTGTAAGCCAGTTTTCCTTTCCACCATAGATAAATCCCCCCTATGCCTGGACACAGGTTCCCAGTTCTTCTCACTGGTAACCAGTGAATGGCATCTGACTCAAATTTCCAGGAGGGGCACGAGCCCCCGTTTTATTTACATGGGGTGTTAACTAATATCAGGAGGAAGGAGGTCACCTTGGTTAAACAAATACAGAGGTGTAAATGGCCTGACCGCTTAGGAAAACACTGAGGCCCCAGCCACCATCACAGCTCCGGCTAATTAGCTGTGCGGCTGTCTCCGGGGGTCGCCTAGCGGCCATTACCACCCCCTCCCGGCCTTCAGTGTTAACCCCTCACTAAGATCCCGGTCTCCATGATAAACAGATGAAAGGTGTGCAGCAGAGGCCTAATCAACACCTCTCTCCCATCCCAAGAGCGTGCCATCTATTCTCAGCTCCTCAAATACACAAGGGTGAAAGGACAGGAAAAACTTTAGAAAGGGCACACCCTCAGATAAACACGCTCAGCAGAGATGAGAGAACTGGTTTGGGCTTTGCCAGTTTGCAGGTGGTTGGGATCCACCGGGCTGACACGCTCCATTGCAAATCCTTCAGCATCTGTGACTACTTATTGTGTAAAGGAGCACTCCGCCTTAGTTTTACGGGTCATATATTGTAACTGGATGTCCTGTAGATACTGTTCGTCAGCGGAGAACGTCATGGAGGGGGGCTCTGAACCTTTTGATGCTGCTTTGTGACCTCCATCACTCTAGACCTTAGATACACCTGCGGTACTGAGCTTGCCCTAGAATGGGATTGGGTGACGGAATGGAGTTGGGTGAGTTACAGAGTGCCACGATCCATGGGAATCAGTGGTATCATCATTCAATCATATCTGGGTCACGGATTCCAGTGGGGAAAATGCAACATTTTTCTTCTTTATGCCCCTCCTATCTATAGAGGACATATGGTTCTTGAATCACAAATAGTAATGATGACCACCTTCAGCCTCAAATAGACACAACAGACCTCCTTAATAAATATGGACACCAGACTGCCTAAAAATACAGGCCCCATTCCCCTCTTGTTTACAGACCCCAAGCAACCCCCCAACAGACCTCAGACCAGGTTGTTGTCTGCAGCATTGCCCAGGAGCGAAAGGGAAGCACAGACAAGGGTGAGGTGAGCATTTGCCAGATTTCTGAACTGGACCAGGAGGTCCCCTCCTTTTACTGGGGCTCCTGGACATTCCCGGAAACTTGGCAGAGTATCATGTAAGCACATCTTAGTTGTCCGACCTCTGGACACCTTTTCTGTACCACTCTGAGCGACCTGCTAAGCTGTTTTATGACCGCATCAAAGACATGCAGATTTTGCTGTGAATGGCGTTCTGCAGCCTGCTATGTGGTGTGGTACGCAAAAGCTGCAGCCAAACCATGCACCTTTTTTAATTAAAAAAACATGATTTTTAGCCAAAAATACATAACCTATTCCTCGCAGGAAGCCTCCGGTGTATCTCACGGCTCGCGGCCGGCTTCCAGCAGGAACCCCATGAATGAGGGTTTTGATGTGCGACACGCAGAGTTTGGGAAGACCACTAAGAGCTTGATCTTGCACTAATGTCAGAGACTTTGCTACACAAACATGAGGTAAACCACTAAATCTCATAGAAAAACCACTTTTTTGGAAGGACTTGGCGCCCCTCCACAGGCATGACTAGAGAGCGAGGTGGAGAAGGAAGGGTAATGGGAGCGCCGTCTGCCTCAGCCCCAATAACATAATTTGGCTATAGCTATGGGCGACCGGAGATTTATAGAGCTGGAAACTACAACTCCCAGCATACTGTCATGTCTCTATAGAAATGTATCCCACCTATCCTGTCCATGAAGAAGGCATACGTAAACGATATTGCCTCCCCACCCAGCTATGGCGCATTCAGGAACCATATTTTAGGGCAGAGTTATTTTGCATCCATCTAGAAAGTCCCTTCTGTTATAGGATGGGGTAGGGGGTAAAGTTCGCGCTGCATCCTCCATGTGCAGGGCATGGTGGTCAGGGATGGCAGGTACCAGGGTCTTAGGAATGGCTGGACTCCCCACAGCTCTTCCCTGGAAGCCTCACTAACCTCTGGCCTCTAATCACATCCCTTAACAGGCCGGTGACAGCTTTATGACGAGGGGGGAAATCAATCAGTGGCCAGCGCTCATTGTCACAGTGACATATGGAGCCATCAGCTGGGCCACCTCACCACACGCTGGGCCATTCACTCCTGGGTGGGATTGTCATTCTGAGAAGGGACTTTATGTTCTCAAGTCGAAGATGCCACCAGGAAAACATCCCTGCACTCTACAGAACGTCAGTTGTTATATTAAAGGGGGCTTCCGAGTGTTTACTACTGATGACCTGTCCTCAGGATAAGTCATCAGTATCTGGACGGTGGGGGTCAGACACCCAGGACCCCTACATTTCACCTGTTTGAAGAGGCTGCGGCCTCCTCACCGCTTACTAAGCACAGCGCCATCCATTGTATAATGGCCGTGCTTGGTATAGCAGCCCAGCCCTATTCCCTTGAATGGGACTGAGCTGCGCCTGGGCCACGTGATCGGTGAACGTGACATCACAGCTGATCGGTGGCGATCAGATACTGATGACCTATTCCGAGGAAAGGTCCACTCGTACAGCACCTCCAATGGCATTTACACCTATAGGAGAGGGTCACCGCCCCAACCTGACAACCTGTGCTCAGAGGGAGGGGTGAACAGTAAAAATGGGGAGCAACCTGGGAGGTGAGAAATGTCCAAAGAGGGGCACTGCAGAAAGAACTGGAAGGTTTGCTACCATTGTATCCAGTCTGGGCAATCTAATGAACTGTATACATCAGCAGCACGGATCTCTAGTTTGTTACAATGTGTCAGTGCAGGTAAAATGTATCAGTCTGGAGTCCAGACTTGTGTAGACTGGACACAATGGTAACAAACGCTTAGCTGTGAAAATAACTGGGTTATGTCCGATTCTCAACCTCTGCTCGTTCACTGTCAGCAAGCAGGTAGATCTCACGCTGCATTCTGCATCCAGGGTCTTCATCAGGAGGACTTCCTAATGGATGTATATGTTTAATGGATGCCAAATATACTGGCCGAATAGAGGACAAACGTGCGTCCCAATGGTGTGCGGAAGGAGCCTTAAAGGGGTTATGCCATGAATGAGGTAAAACATGAAAATCAGACATCATCTAGTACATGACAATCTCTTTCTAACAAGATAGAACCAGCCCTGTACCTCCCATGGATCCAGAGATCTCCACATTTACTGCTCCAACTGGTGGTCACGGATGCATGCTCTATTTTCTCCATGTTCACGGATCCTTTAAGCCCATAATAGTCTATAGGTCCGTGAAAACCACAGATGCCACCTGTGTTCATCCGTGTTTCACTGATCATTAGGAAGAGATGCTTTGAAAATTATTTTTTTGCTGTGCAGCGTCAGTGAAACACGGATGGCACACGGACCCAACGCGGACATCTTCACGGATTTAAGCACGGACTCAGACATGTGAGTCCGTGCCCTCTTCTTTTGGATAGGGGTGCCGTATGGGAGGACACCCCTCTTTTCTGTGCAGAGCCTTGCAGTGGACAGAAGGGACTGTACAACCACATCGCTCATAGTGATTTTATATAGTGCCGCCATATACCGAAGCACTTGGTTTCCTCAAGCACTGGAGAGACGCTGCCCTCCTCCCCATCACCCAATCCGCAGGGTTCAGAGCATTTCTTAAAATTGTTGACAACACAAAAGTCTCTCCCCTCCAGATGCCAAACTCTTGGGAAAGCAGGAAGTGGGGTTTGGCACAAGTCGCGGCTGCCTTGTACAGGTTAATCTGATTTGAGGGGGAAACTAATTGCCTTGGACTGGGTCTCTGAAGACATATTTGACATATTTCTCGGGTAGCCTTTTTTTGTCTTTTGTTTCTCCTTCTTTTTGTCCGCTGCCTCTTCCAAAGTTAGAAGTCATATATACTCATATATACAAGGACGTGGGGGAGAGGCGGCGGAGGAGGGGGGGCGCCCAAATCCTTCTTATTGAAGATGCTGGGACTTTATTCCGGAATAGCGACCACTTGACTTCTAAGTGCGTCTCGGAAATGCTTGGAGAGATTGGAGCTTTCGATATAGCGATGGGCGCTGGTCTGTTAACCCTTTAATCACCACAGAAGTCGCACATCTGTGTGTCCATCATAGTACAGAATTGGGGAAAGATGGGCGAAAATGCACGCCGCCGTCATACCGAGGAAATACATACGAGAGGGGAGAAACAGATCCAACACATGCCCGTCCACATCTAAGGCTCGCCATACAACATTATCCAACTTTAATGTCCAGGTCTGAGCTTATAAAGGTATTCCTGTTGTTAAAAGTTTTGCCCTATCCGCAGCATAGAGGATAACGATTAGGCTCCATTCATACGTCAGCAAAGTGTTTTGCGGATCCACAAAACACGGAAAGCGGCAATGTGCGTTCCGCATTTTGCGGACCGCACATTGCCGGCACTAATAGAATATGCGTTTTCTTATCCGCAATTGTGGACAAGAATAGGACATGTACTATTTTTTTGCGGAACAGAAGTGCAGACCCAGAAGTGCGGATCCGCAATTCCGTGTACAGGCAGCACGATGTGGTGCCCTCAATTCCGTTCTGCAAAATGTGGAACGAAATTGCGGACATGCGAATGAAGCCTAAGATCGTGGGGGTCCCAGCGGTAGACCAAGTGAACGGGTACCCTGCACCGCTCCGAAATGAACGGAGAGGTAGCTTGGGCATTCGAAATCAGGACTAAATCCCTGGTTCATGAAAATGCATCTGGTTTATATTTGCATTGTCTTAGGTCCCACAAATAGCAACTTCTCTGGTGTGCAGCACGGATAAAGCCCGCCATTTATACATGCATACAACTGTTTTTGGCTTGTCAGTCCTCATCATATGGGAAATGATCAGACATGTCCAAATCCAACTGCCCAATCATTTTCTCCGCCAATATCTACCAGCATCACAAGGCCACCCATACACATCAGATGTTCGGTCGGTCTCTCCAAAATTGGTCGCTTCAGTTAATATTAGTCTTAAGTCTAATGATGAACAGATGGTTTTCCTGATGCGTCGGCCACAGACTGTGTAGATCGTAGCCCACGGGCCAAGTCCAGACCTTCGCTACCCAGTACTATGCAAGCAATATATTGCCTGATATATTGTGAATAACTTGTGCTCCCCCAACATATGGCTGGGAACGAAATTACACGGGTACCAATAGCAATATCGCCACCTACAGGGAAATAAGCAAGAAAAACTGACTTGTATTTGATTTCTGATGCTGTGTAATAAGTCTGCTTGGCTTATCCTTTAGATCTCCTCAGAAGAGTTTTTTAGCGCTCGAGAAGTGTTCATTTTGCAGGAGAGACGAAGAGATTAGAGATTATTACCGTATTATAATATCATCAAATGAACATCTGGGCTGTGTCAACAGAGAAAACTCGACATAAAAGATTTTCCCGAAGCTCGTGTGTTCTACTCTGACATGTGGTTACATAAAGGCCCTTTGTGACTCAGTCAGACCCCTGCTCAGGTGTGCGCCCGGCTGATCCTTACACAACCTCCCGGGAGAAGAAGCTGGAACTGGAGAAAATGGCCACGTCTGGTGAGGACTAGGTAGAAAATACGACCATAAGTAGAGACAGTGAGGCGCCATCCTGGTCTAAATATTTCATCCAGACTATACTGAATGTTTGTATAGATGAATCAGGGTGCAAGACTCCCACCCAAGGTGCAAGAACCCATCTAGACTTCGTGGTGGCCTAATGTCTCCATCCAGGGCAGAACTCTTCTCAATGTTCTCCACAATCAAGATTGCTATATCTCAGTGCTCATTTTTGTCTGTGCCGTGATCCATAGAAAACGTTTATGATAGAAAAGGGCAGATGGATGAGGCAGCGGGATGACTAAGCCGAGCAGTGTGTAACTGAATCTATGAAGTGACGGGTCGGGCTACCTCTGGGGCGTTGTGTGTGTGGGGGCGATAGGTGACGAATGTCCCTAGGGCCCATGTGTGAAATGTCATGCTAACATTATGCGAGCGGAGGAAACCTTCCGCTGACATTACCCTCACATCACCTGTCCTATATCTGCCAAACGCTCACAGCCCCAGTTAACTGACCTAAACACGAAGGTGGTGATCCAGATATCAAGTTCAATGGTAGATGAAAGTCCTATCTATCCGCTGCTCCAACAAGCTCTGTCTGATCTGGTATGATAGACCAGGTCTGTACAAACAGAAGGGTATGTATGTGCCATAGGGGCTGCCATAAGGTCCATGTAGACTAGGGGCCTCAGCTCTTCTCACCTTGGCTAGTATACTAAAGAATAGAAAAAGACTGGGAGTATCATAGCGACACAACCAAGGTATACAATCAGTGGCGTAACTAGAAATGACTGGGCCCCACAGCAAATTTCTGAAAGGGGGACCCCTCTTCCCCCAGTAACTTCTTTGCAACCCCCTCCTTTCATGCAACCCCCACTCCTGTGGCTAGTAAAGATTACTCTCTCAGACCCGGCCCAGCAGCCACTCCATATGTCTTCTACACGTATACGGTATGCTGTATGTCATGTCACTGTATATAATGTCATTGTATAAGGGCGGGTTCACATCACCGTTATGGATTCTGTTTTTGTTTTCCGTTATAACGGAAAATAACGGAATTCATAAGACGGAAGTCAAAAGGGAAGCCTTTAAGAGGCATTCCGTTTTGATCAGTCATAGTAGAAGTCTATGGGAATCATAGATGCATTGTATTATGACGGAATGCAAAACGGAAGCCTTTAAAAGGCATTCAGTTTTGCTTTCCGTCATAATAGAAGTCTATGGGAATCATAACGGATCCGTCTGGTTCACGTTATGCAAGACGGAAAACAAAGTCCTGTAGACAGGACTCTTTTTTCTGTTCTGCATAGCGGGAACCAGGCGGATCTGGTATAATTCCCATAGACTTCTATTATGTCGGAAATCAAAACTGAAGGCCTTTTACAGGCTTCCGTTTTGTATTCCGTCATAATACAAGTCTATGGGCAGCATAATGTATCCGTCCTGGTTTTTTATTATGCAGGGGTCAAGTTATTCAGCCCATAGACTTGTATTATGAAGGATCAAAATGGAATTTTCCATTATGACCATGTTATAACGGAAAACAAAAACGGAATCAATAACGGTGATGTGAACCCGCCTTTAATACTGTTTAGGGGGTCCTGACAATAAAATCTTTTACTCTCCCTCGTGGGTGGGTCCCTTCTGAGTCTGGTTCCTTATAGCTACGCCGCTGTGTACAGTCAGGATTTCAGTGGTTAGCAGAAGACTTTATTTGAAGATGTCCTAGCAACACGTTTCTTGGCCAGCCCCTTTATAAGGCAATATCGCCTGATACCAGTATCAGTATGGGGCCCCGAAACACGTTGTCAAGACAACTTTTTTTTGCTAGCCAGTGAAATTCTGTCTGTATACATTGGTTGTGCCGCTGCGATACTCCCGATCTTCTTCTCTTCTTCCATGTTTGATCTGACTCAATAGGTAATCCGGAGGGAGTCCTCAGCTGCAACTCTGTGATTTTGTTGCAGTCTGCTCTGCAGGTTCTTGCGCCTTGAGCGCAACACCATTAGGTGAGAAGCTCTTCGCCCAGTGTCTTTGTTGTATTCACCAGTCCTCCCTACAAAGCGCTCTTCCCTCTCTGTGACTGCCCCCTCCCTGGCTAGCATGATACCCTCTCCTCAAGGCAGGCAATGAAATACGAGTCAAGGAGTTGGAAGAAACTGGACTCAAGAACTGTACATGGGATGGGGGTTGTGGAGAAACACCAAAACTTTCTATCCCAGGGTTTGGTATGACCATCATAAGAGGTTACACAAGCTTTCAAAAATATAGTACCCATTTGAGCTATCAAGGTACCAAACCAAGGTATGGGACAGCTCATACAAAATGCACTGACTTCTCAGTAGGGGGCATCGTTGAGCACAGGAGAAAGTTCTTCTGTCACCAACGCAAATGGCACCTTTGCACACCTAATAGCCATGCCAGTGCACTTACAACAGTGGCGGGGAGCAAGCACGTTGTCAGGAACCAAACACAAACTACTATGGACTCCTTAAATAACTAGAGCTTCAGAGCAAGCCTAGAGAGTGCTCATTTTGTGAAATCCAAATTAGTTCTGTTGTGGGGAGAAGGCCACCCAACACTAACACAGCCATGGATCCTCACCACTATACTGGCAAAGGCCATAGGGACTATGCTGAGATCTATCTCTTCCCTCCTGTTACCCCTCTGTGAGCTCTGCCCTGTGCTTGTCAATGATTTACGGCTTCGGGTACATCCAGCCTGCAGAGATCTCTCACAAGACATGGTCCTAGACCTCATTTTGGCTAGAGGTATGTTCGGCTCCTCCAGTTTGGTGGCCCACTGCCAGAAAATATCTAGCTGTTTAGATCTGTTCAGCCGCTGTGTTAACCTCAAAGGATTTGGGCTGAATTAACCCCTTTGCAGACATTCCCGAGCAATCATTTCAGCAAATTACCAATGATGCATGAAACTTGTTGGCGCTGAACGCTCAATAATCGTACATTACACAGTGACTAGAGAAGTATTCACCCCCCTAGAGTTTTTCCTAGTTTTATTCAGGAGAATCAAAGCGAATTTATTTAGGCCCTTTTTTTTACATTGGTTATCAGAAAAGACTCGTAAAATCTCCACAAAGTGATCTCCAGAACATTTAGGTGTTCGCCCCATCACTTAGCACTATGAAGGAGCAGCCTTGACAGCACTTCAAGTCTTGTCTGTATAGATTGATCTCTATTAGGTTTGCAGTTTTTCCCATGGACATTGATTTCATAAGCATCAAAGGCCTCAGATCGGCAATCACTTGAGGCCCTGGTCCACCCAGGACAGTAAGCCATTTCTGTGTAGTTTTATGTTTCAGGTCAATCACTTCCTGGAAAATACATTGATTTCCAAGATGCAGTTCTTCTGAAGACTGCAGCAGGTTTTCCTCAAGGATTTCTATTTAGTCTGTTGTGTTCTGAAGCTAAGATCTTTTATTTTTCCACTCTCCCATAAACTAGCACCAGTTGTACATACAAGTATCCCCATGGGCCACATGGAGGTCTCCTTTATTGCTCCTTGCACCATCATGGTTTTTGAGAATGACCTCTTCTAGGCAGTTTCACCCCAAGATCTTTTTGGTTGTCTTGTATCCATCCCCTGGCTAGAACCTTGTCATTGAGGTGTTTAGGAAGTCTTTTGGTTTCATGGAGTTCTGTTCACACGTAATGTGTTGTGTGGCCAAAAACCCTGTGACACAACTGCACCTGGTTTACTGTAAAGGTGGATTTAGACAAACCAATAATTGTCCAGATTTTAGCGAACGACTGTTCCTGCGATCACTCATTCCTGATAATCTGGCCATCTAAATGTGCCGTCGTTCACCCGATGGACGAGTAAAATGCTCGTTCATCGGGTGATCCTGTCGTTCGTAATGGCACATCAGTTATCGTTTCTGGGCAGCGATCTGCTGCTCAGAAACCATGTTTCTGTATGGGGACGAGCGATGGCATTAGTGATCGATCCTCCTCATACTGTGAAGGAGATCGCTGCCGGCTGTCCGGAAGTAACGCCTCTTTCCGGATAATCAGCCGCTCCATCGACCCGCCTTAAGGCTATTTTCACAATAAGCTCTGGGAGCCAAATGTAGAGGGTATAATGAGTCGGATGTATGCCAAAAGGGTCTCCATTCGGCATGTGTCTGACTAATATGCATCCGGTTACATTCTTAGACATGGTTGTCTACACCTTTTGATGCAAAGGCATGCAATACACTGTGTGGTATACATTTTACAAGAATGGGAGTCAATGGGTGAGGTATACACCCATAAATATGGCATTCAGTTGTATAGTTCGGGACGATACTATGCCCTCAGAGCTGAACTGGTGAGTACAACATTCACCATGTAAATACCCCATCCTCCAAAAAAATGAGGTCATATGGTCAGTATGTGCCACCCTACATAATATTTAACGGCAGAGACCTTCCTGCTGTGGCTGAGGAATAGTGTCCCATGGCTTCCCTCATTTTTCTGCTAGATGGCTACGTGGTTAAAGATGAAGTCCCTTGTGATGCCACCATACAGTACACTATCTCCATCACAACACTGTCATAGTCCTTGTCCACAACTGCAATGAGACCTGATATTGGACCCAACCTTTAAGGCCTTAATCTGCAGCACGTGATAGGATACCCCAAATATTGAAACCTTATTACCCCTTATTGGTCTTTAATCCTCCTTTGATACTCTTAAGGGTACTTTCACACTAGCGTTTTTCTTTTTCCGTGTTGAGTTCCGTCACAGGAACTCAATACTGGGAAAAAACTGATCAGTTTTATCCTAATGCATTCTGAATGGAGAGCATTCTGTTCAGGATGCATCAGTTCAGTCCCACTTACGTTTTTTGGCCGGAGAAAATACCGCAGCATGCTGCAGTTTTATCTCCGGATGCCAGATCTGGCATTTATTTCTATTGAAATGTATTAGTGCCGGATCCGGCAAAAGAGACCCGGTTTTCGGGTCTGCGCATGCGCAGACCTTTAAATCTGTAAAAAAATATATATATTAGATCCGTTTTTCCGGATGGCATCGGAGAGACAGATTTGTTTTTTTTATGCATTTGTAAGCTGGATCCACATCCAGATCCGTCTGACAAATGCTATCCATTTGAGTCCGGCAGGCAGTTTCGGCGAGGGAATCCTCTGCGGCAAGTGTGAAAGTACCCTTAGATGGTCTTTCCCTGCTTCTGGCCCAGGAAAGGAATGAGGCATCGGCCCCTGGCTCTGCACCATTTTTCTAGGTGAGAAGTTTTAATTTTTTTTCCCCCAGCAGTTATGGAGGTGACACTCAGTTGTGAACACTACTTGAAAGTCTCCTGTCCCTTTAAGACATTTTTATACACGACACCATGATCTGTAGGGCCATACACTCCCCAGCATCTTCTCCCTACTCTACTCCAGATGTCACAGGGCTCCGAGGATCAGTCCCTTCCATCTCTGACAGATGAGATTGCTGTTTATTCACTGCCGTTCTATACCACTTGTTCTCAATGAAGCTGACAGCGGCCGCCTGTTTTTCTCTCCACGTTGTGCATGGATCTGCCAAACGAAGAATCATTATGAAACTGAGGGAAAATGAGTGAAGGAATTATATATCCCTGTACCACGGCGGAGGAGCTTCTCACAGATGTGTGAGGGGCACTGAAAAATGCACTGAAAAATAGGGTGTTTGGCCGGGGGTGCACCTAGCCTTTCTGCTGCCTGAGGCAAAAACTGAAACGGTGCCCCAACCCCCTAAAGCCAATTTCTTACCCTAACCCCTTCCCTCCAGCCCTACTGTTAAAGACATACTTGGAAAACATTTCATACAGAGCTACAAAACATACAGGGTAATACAGTGCCACATACTGTGCCCACTGTGCTTCCCAGTACTGCAGATACATATAATCCCCCTTCTGCTGCCACCCTCTTGTCCCTACCTGGTGCTGCCTGAGGCAATCGCCTCAACTCGCCTCATTGGTGGTGCACCCCTTAGTTTGGCCCAAGGAGACCTGCAGAACTGGCAGGAAGGCAATGTAGCCAGGACCCAGTAGCGGATATCAGGTTAATATGATTACCACTGAGGGTCCAGTCACGCAGGGGGTAAAAAAAAAAACTTTAATACAGCTGTGACAAGCTGCCAGGGTGGTGCTGCTGAGAGTCCGAGGCGCTTCACTCCCGCTACTGCATCCATTGGGGTCTAATGTTGGACAAGAAGACATTGTCCACACATTGTTCAATTCCAGTAAAATTGTAATCCAGAGATAAGATACCAGTACAGCGCTGACGCGTTTTGAGTGTCTTTTTTTTTTGCAATGAAAGAAAGTAATGGGCATGGGATCTACAAGCACAGGAACTGGTTTCTCTCTACAATTTACATCAAAAGTTGGTGGCCCATGTCATGGCAGTTCGCTACTGCTGGAACCTTTGATCTGCTGTTATGCAATGTTTCTCAAACTCTTTTTTTGTGCCAAAAAACGTAATGAATCTGGTGTTTTTTCCAAATCCACAAAGCCATGCAAGGCCGCGGGGGGCATTGCGTTAATTTAACGAAGAGAGCAAGGCCAAAGAGGTTGTCTGGCCCCTGCTGCTCCCATTACCAGGTCCCTACTGGTCTCTACTTCCTGGTCCGTTATGGCACACAGGAAATCCATGCTCAGCCAATCACTGTCTGAGGAAGGCCACCACTGCTGCGAGGATTGGCTGAATGATCATTTCCTGTGTGTCAAGAAGAAACAGGAAGTAAAGCAGCGAGGGATAGGTGAGGTGAGGGTTATTACGCCATTTGAACCCTTTAAAAAAATGCACCATACCTTTAAGACTATGAGCCATACCAGGATGCAGTGCTGGCTCACACAGCGGGAGGCCGGGCTTCCTTGTAACATTATGGCTATGAGCGTTGAGGACGCTACGTCTTCCATATGACTAGAGCAGATGTGGAAGAAGCCGTATATATTTGGTGATATCCGAGAGGCGGATGAAGACCTGCGGTACAGCTTTTGGTCACGGACAATCTACTGTAGCATAAAAGACAATAAAGATATCACTTCTCGCAGATGTCAGATTTTTATGCTTCGCTGTAAACGTGGTGGTGACAAAGTCGTAAATGTGAGAGCGTTTCCTCTGATATTTTAAAATAACCGTCCGCCATAAATATTTTATGCACGCTGTAAGATCTAACTGCCTGTGGGACAGCAAGGAAAGGCCTTCATAAACTTTTATGTACTGTACATGTCTTTTCTTAACCACCAATAGTGGATTTTTTATAATTATTTTTTTTACTTTTTGTTAAAAATAAATATGTGACAAGTTCCATAAATCTGAGACCGCAATTACCCTCCGTTCTGACATGTTGGATTTTTGTCAAACAGCTCTGTGTAACGCAACCTTTATAAATCTGGTAACTTACCACCTATAAAACGACTGGCGGAAGTGTCATGTGACGTGTTTCAGAAAATGGCGCACAAACCCTCCACTAAACGCTCCAGTTAGCGGGAGCAGAACTCTAGGACCCACAATGTACACAAGGGCAGATGCGTTTCGGTGCTTTCTAGGCCCTGTTAGTAATGAGTATCATCGCAAGGTATCTGCGCGCCAATGAAAAAATCTGCGCACCAAAGCCAATGCAGAACCATGAGGTCGTTAGTGACAGCCATGTATTGATGATTCTAAACGATAAGGGCTCACGCGCACAAATGTATTTTTCTTCCGTGTCCGTAACTTTTTTTTTGCGGCCTGTATACGGAACCATTCACTTCAATGGGTCCACAAAAAAAATGGAAATGACTCCTTGTGCATTCTGTTTCCATATGTCTGCATGGCCGTTCCGCAAAAAAGATAGAACAAGTCCTATTCTTTTCCGGACAAGAATAGGCATTGTTACAATGGATAAACAAAAAAAAAAAAAACTTAAACAATACGGACGTCACCCCTATTTTTTGCGATCCGTGTTTTGCGGGCCGCAAAATACATACGGTCGTGTGCATAAGCCCTAAGAATTTGAGATGAGAAATATAACTGAACGACGCTTTGCACCCACCGGGCTCACGCCAGCCATCGGTTTGGTTATCAGTTTATGGAAATGGGGCAGATTCACTAATGAAATTGAGTCCGAATTCTGGTTTACTTGCCACATTTATGTTTAAGATACTAGAAACTATGTGCGTAGTTTTCTGGAGCTGGAAAACGCAGTTATGAAGAACGTGCGTCAAGTTTTTTTACCCAAAAATGTGTTTTAAGTAAGCCAGTCTCAAGCTGCTGTAAGGAAAAGTATCTAAAGCTCTGTTCACACTTCTGTTAAAGTTTTTGTCTTTCTGCTGGATCCGCTCTATGAAGCACGTTGAGCTATCGTTCCATTCTTGTGCTTCCTATGGAAATGGCGAACAGAGCCTTACTCCTGGCAGGATGCGCTAAATCTATAACACCGCAAGTTTAGTGCATCTTCTGACCGTCTCGTCCACGTTTACGTTGTTTGAATTTTAGACACCAATAGTAAATCTGCCCTAATAGTTCTTAAAGAAAAGAGAACAAATGCACCCCAACAACAACAAAAAGAGAAAAAAAAGCAAGCATGAAAGTGTGAAAGTAACAGTAATGCTATAAAAAGGCTATGGACACCTATGGACTATTGCATTTGACCTAAAAAAAATGTTATTTTTTTCAAATGGTCTTCAGCCATTTTTGAGAAATAAGGGTTAAAAAAAATCTGTCTTTTTGCAGAGTATAACTTCTCAGTCCCGTCAGCTGATGGCTCATGTGAAGCCTTTTTTCTGATCTCATTAGAGCTAAACTCTTATCGAACTGATAAAATGATGCCTTAAGCGAGTGTTTATGAGGTCAGGAGATCAGAGAGAAGGTTTCACATGAGCTGTCAGCTGACAGGTTTGAGAAGTGATACTTTGCAAACAGGCCGATTTTTTTTAACCCATGTATCTCAAAAACGGCTGAAACTTTTTAATAAAGACCAGTTTAAATTTTTTTTATTTATTTTTGCCCAAAATAAGTAAAATGCAATCATAACAAATAGCCTCAAAGGTGTCCGTAGTCTTCAAGCCAGTGTACTGAACACAACACACATTTCCAGGGGTCTGATTTTGACTTTTTTGGGGCACCATAACAAACACACACATACACATACCAGTAATCTACCGGTATAGTATTGGGATAGTATAATAAACATATATAAAGTGCAAGATTTTCTGTGGTCAATCAAATCAATAATATGCCTAAAGAGCAATTAGGTTGAACACCGATCAATGCCTGCGTCTAGTCATTACCCTCTGTAATACCGTACTATAAAATTATATGTAAAACCACACAATACAAGATGTGATCACATAGAAAGGTAAATCCACAACCTACAATCTAAACCTAATACTAATATCACTAATATCTCCTGGCTTCCGTTGCCTCCTCTCCTGTCTCATAATCCCCGTCCATAGCCATGTACAAGATTGCCTGGCTGGTCTGCCCTGCAATGTATGTCCCCGTCTATTTTACACACAAATACAATCTTAAATTTCAAAAAAAGTAACTACAGAGGAAAAAAATAAAGTTGATTTGACGCCAAATTAAAAAAAAGCTCCTACTTTACGACTTTGGTGGAAGCTTCCGTCCTGCACGAATAAACTGAGTTCAATGTTTAGAAGAAGGCTCGGCGATGATGGTGATGAATTGTCATCAATTTGTCAGTACATTAAATATCATTAGTTGGGGGTCACGTGATCTGGTGTGAAATGTGATCTATACGGTAAATGGGCAGAACTTGGGAAATGTAGGTGACTCGTCATCCAACGGGCTGGGAAGAAATTGTTTCTTCTTGGACTTTTAAAGAATATTCTAAATTCTAATGTCAAATAAATAAAAGTTCAAAAATTTTTTTTTTAAATCACTTGATTTGTGATATGTTACAATATATTTGAAGCACTGCTGAAATCAAAGGATTAGTGCAGCGTTACCATAAAGCAAAGGGGAACTACAGCATGCATCAACTACATCCAGGTCTGATAGATATGTGAGGACAGATGGGACTGAAATCAGTAGACATGAGATGGATGGATGGATGGACAGATAGATATAAATATAGATGTATCGTAGATAGATATTAAATAGAGGTAGATAGATAGATATAAGAGAGAGATGAGATAGATACATAGATAGATATCAGAGATAGATAGATCATAGATAAATAGATAGATAATAGATAGATAGATAATAGATAGATAATAGATAGATATAGACTGACATATGACAGATATGAGACAGCATAACTCATATGTTCTATCTATCTATCTATCTATCTATCTCATATCTATCTATCTATCTATCTATCTATCTATCTATATATCTCATATCTATCTATCTCATATCTATCTATCTCATATCTATCTATCTATCTATCTATCTATCTCATATCTATCTATCTATCTATCTATCTATCTATCACATATCTATCTCCTATATAACATACATGTAAATCTCTTGGACAGGAAATTACTCAGAGACTTCATATATGTTGTAAACCAGATGAGATGAAATATCACAGGGTAAGGTCAGCCTTTCTACAACAATCGTACCTCTCGCCCTGTTACACAGACTTTACGGACAATATACCTTTATATAGTCGTCGCTGCCTTTACTAGTCTTCGCTGCAATATAACCCAACTCGCTCAGGCAATAAAAGGTATCACTTGCACTGCAATTTTCTCCATGGGCTCATTAACTAATTAACTAACCATGGAGCAATTCCAGGAGAAATTTCAGCTGTCCAGGCAGCGTTTTAAAAGCAACTTTGGGCCAAATTCGGAATCAGTCGCGTGTTGACAGGGATAAAGATTCCCTATGACATCACTGGGAAACTCAATGGAAGGCATTCAATGAAATTTCATTTATCCCGAGTCAGAAGAGTATCACGATAACCAGAACGAGAGTCTTAAAGTTCTGCACTCTAAACTCGGCGTTTTTTGACTTTTTGCCTTTGTGTTGCCAAGCAGATTTAAGAGCAAATATTAGTTCTTTGTCATATGTTTGACATTCTAAGGGCTATAACCATTAATGTGCACTGTGTTCAAGTCACAAAAGCTTGGCCAGCTGCAAAGGCCAACAATCCAAAAAGGGCAAAAAGGGTCAACATGGACTGTCACATCCCTTTCTGTATCCAAGCCCATGGAATTCCACATTACAAAGAGAGAAAGCAACACAAATTGTAGCAGAGATCATGGAGATTACACAGAAGTGATACAATTTTGTGCACTTGCCTCTCGTCTTTTACCACTTCCAATTCTTTCCCTACAGCGCAACGCAGTGAACGGCAACTTGTGTCTACTCACCCACACACTCGTTGGCCTCTCTTGCTGTTGCCCGCTGCCAAGGTCTGTCGTAGTGGAAAGGTTTGCAACGGTCACACTCAGGTCCAGCAGTGTTGTGCTTGCAGTCGCACACCAGGTTGTCGTCTCTGTCCTTGACGCATCTGGAGGCATGTCCGTTGCACTTACATCGACCCCCAACTTGAAGGTCAGAAACAGCGTAAAAGTAAGAGTCTCTGGCCAATTCAGAGTCGTCTTCATTCTCATCCCCAAAAGTGTGAAGACGGCTAAATACCACTTTGATGTCCGTGGCTGTCACCCAGTCTTGAAGGACTGGGGAATTGTCAAAGTCATGTGCAGAAGGTCTACCATCCAAGGTGCTGAAGGCTATCAAGCCTCCAGAGAGTGGGTACATATCTGTATGAGAATCTGTGCAGATAGCCTCCTGTTCATTCTGCTTCGTAATGACTGCTTTATTGGGTTTGTTGTACATTTTTCTGCATTGAGTTGAGTAGAACTGAAATGGTACCCAAGATTTCCCATAGTCCATTGACTTGAAGATAGCCATGGATTCTGGTCTTGGAGAACAGAACTGAAGACTCACGTAAGTCACCTCAAACTTCTTCCCTAAGGACAAGGTCAGAGTGACGTTCTGAGGATACTGAATATAGTTCTCCGATTGCCAGCAGGTGAGGTTGTGGGGGTTGTTGAGATCAGTTAGAAAGGAGGGTGGATGAGCTTTTTTAGGGTCCGAAGCATTGCAAAAATGGCAGTTCCTGAACCTATCCTCCCCTTTTTCTGTCACAACACAATACCTTGAAGGGTTCTTCCCGCAGGTGCTTGACACTTTTACTTCCTTCCCAAAAGCTGAGTTGACAAAGTCTGGAATACATCTCCTAGGGTTCCCGTTCTCATCGTAGCATGGATCAGGCTGTGGTGTCTGGATGGAAAACATATTCATCCCATATCCTCCTCTACTTTCTTGAGCGGTACAGGACAAAGAAACTAGCACGAACAGCAAAAACTGTCCTCTCAGCATCATCTTCGAGTCAGCTTAACCCTGCCTTGACCACAGATCCTTCCACTGGCCTGTACTCCTATCAAAAAATGAAGGCAAACACAGAAAAAATATATAATATAAAATATTTTAGTCACCTAGGAGTTACTAAAAACAGATGGTAAAAATAGCTGACATAGACTAGCAACCGAAATCAAACAGAGATGACATCATTTAGCAGAAAGGATCCAAACGAAGAAAAAAAAAACGTACAATTTCAAAGACATCCTGCAAAAGTTTTTATCTGCAAAAGCAAGAATGATATAAAACACAGCTAAATGACAACATAAAAGTCCTGCCCAATAAAAAAACAAAAACAAAAGCTAAAATTTGTTATATGTATAAAACTGGATATAGGTGAGGGCTTTAGAATGAGATGCAAAATTTACACCTTTTTTTGCTCAATTGAAGTTTCGTACCTAGCATTCTGAGTAATTAAAGAGTAAGAGTAATTATAGAAAAAAATGCACTACCTTAGAATTAAATTAAGAGACGATGCAAATTGGGGTGGGGGGTAAAAAAGTTCAAAAAAGTAAAAGTCGCACTATAAAAAAAAAAAAGAAGAAGAATCGATTTTGGTGGCCACTCAGGGCAGGCTGTGCAGCATGGGGTGGTTGAGCTTTGGAGACTGAGGATGATGAGAAGAATCAGCCAATCTGCAGAGTGAATCCTCACATCCTTCTGCACAGATGAGAAGTTTTTGGTGACTGTCTTTCCCTGTCTTGCTATAGAAAGTGAATGAAGCTCTCAGACTGTTTAGCTTGAGGTCATCTCAAGGAATGACATTGCATTAGGGGGAATTACAACGACACCCACTGGTAGAAGAACATTGGGCAGGGGAGGCTGCAAGCAACTGATTCACATGCAGAAGAAGAAGAGGAGGGGAGAAGGTGGTGGTGGTGGTGGGGGGGAGGCTGAAGGATAGAGGTAGGGAGTGGAGTAAAGGGAGGCTTGCCTTAGCCAAAGGAAAGTGTGAGGCAGAAGGGGACAGGGAGAGCCTGCAGATAAGGTGAGCACCAAAATTAAGAGGTCAACTGCATTTTACAAAGAAAGCGAGAAGAAAGGTGAGGCTAAGGAGTGATGGGACAGACAGAAAAATGACAGCCCCAGGAGGAAGGAGTTATCACACAGGGTTTGAAGAAGTCAAAGATATGATTTGACAACGTGTTTGAGGAAAGAGTTAACTGGGGTATGTGTCATGCAAGAGAGGCAGCAAGGAAGGCATACGTCTTGGTAGAGGCTTCAGGCATTAGAACCTGTTGGAAGAACAGCTGGGTCTGTCTTAGTGGAGATTGCAGGCATGTGAAGCATGAGTGTATGTGTCTTACCAGGAGCTGTAACTATCTTAGTAGAGGCCATAGGCATCAGAGGCTGTGTCTGTCTTGGCAGATGCTGTATGCAATATGACTGTGTCCTTCTTAGTGGAGGCTGGATGGAGAAAGGTGGAGTAGTCACTGGTGAGGTTGAGGCTGCCGGTCTTCGTAGTGTCTGCAGAGTCCTGTACACTGCTACAGGGCGAAGTTGTGCATTTCCTGCATGGATATGAGGAGGTGTCAATCATGACAGAGGCTGGAGGCATGGGGGCTGTTTTCTGCAATGAGACTGTCTGGCTGAAGGGAGGTCTATCTTGACAGGGAATGAAGTTATATGGAGGTGCTGACAGGTAGTAAAAGAGTGCATGGTGTAAGAGATGTCCATTATGTCCGTACACTGACTGATGTAAGAATGAAGCTATGCTCTGAGATACTGCAGGGTTATGGGACTGCTGAGATATATACGTTTCTCTTCATAAGTGCCTATCTTGCAAGAGATTGCTGAGAAGTGAGAGGGTCTGGTGTGTAAGAGAGTGCCCACCCGGAAAGAGAGAGACCAAAGTCTTACCTGTAATGTGGAGAAAATGTGGAGCTTGGGCGTGGGGGAGGTAGTACTTATATCAAGGGACTGCTACACAGTCAGTCCAAGGGGGTCTCTGTATTTTAACAACACTGGAGCAATGGATGTAACAGTGATAAAAAAAAAAGAGTTACCAACCTGCAACACTATACCAAAACATTTAAAGGGCAATTACCATCACATGTGTAAATTTCCCTACTCTTTCATGGGGGGCAGTATTGTAGAAGGTAATGTTGATGGAGTAATGATATTCAGTGGACAGTGTTGGCCAACAGCACAATAGGCAAAAGTGACATCCATTCTTCTCAGCCAACAATATGCTCCCATGAATTACACTTTCCTTCTGACACAGCAGAGGGCGACAAAAATAAATCACTTTCCATGATGCAGAGATGAAGTACAGTACATGCTCCATCCTGAGGTATGATGGTGTCAGTGCCCATAGTGGTAAACTAACAGGTGAACACAAGAACCAAGACTGGAGGAGCATTCATAACATCTGAAAATGTACCTGAATTTTATAGATCCTCTATAAAAGCAGTTCCACCAGTAGGAAAAAGTGTAGGGAGCCTCTTGATCCTCAAGAAGACAGAAAGTAGGGAGCCTCTCCATCACTAGGACAGTGTACATACTTTGTCCATCCCAAGGACTGAGTGCAGGGAGCCTCTCCATCACTAGGACAGAGTGTAGGGATCCTCTCCATCACTAGGACAGAGTGTAGGGATCCTCTCCACCACTAGGGCACAATGTAGGGTGCCTCTTCCTCCCTAGGACACAGTGTAGGGAGCCTTCCCATCCCTAGGACACAGTGTAGGGAGTCTCTTCATCCCTAAGACACAGTGTAGGGAGCCTTCCCATCCCTAGGACACAGTGTAGGGAGTCTCTTCATCCCTAAGACACAGTGTAGGGAGCCTTCCCAGCCCTAGGACACAGTGTAGGGAGTCTATTCATCCCTAAGACACAGTGTAGGGAGCCTCTCCATCCCTAGGACACAGTGTAGGGAGCCTTTCCATCCCTAGGACACAGTGTAGGGAGCCTCTTCATTCCTAGGACACAGTGTAGGAAGCCTCTCCATCTCTGGGAGACAGTGTACGGAGCCTTTCCATCCTTAAGTCACAGTGTATGGAGCCTCTTCATCCCTAGGACACAGTGTACGGAGCCTCTCCATCTCTGGGAGACAGCGCAGAGATCCTCTTCACTTCTAGGACAAAGTGTAGGGAGCCTTTCTATCCCTAGCATATAGTAGGGAGACTTTCCATCTTCAATAGAGCCAGTACAGTGTAAGGAGTCTATCTATCCCTAAGCCAGAATCTAGGGAGCCTTTCCATCCCTACGAGTGTAGAGCAACTGCTCATCACTAGGACAGAGTGTAGGGATCCTCTCCATTCCCAGGACAGAATGAAGTTATCCTCTCCACCCCTAGGACATAGTGTAGTGATCCTCTCCACTCCTTGGACAGACTATAAATATCCTCTCCACCCCTAGGGCAGAGTGTAAGGAGCCTGTCCATCCCTAGCACAGTGTAGGGAGAATTTCCATCCCTAGTACAGAGTGCAGGGAGCCTCTCCATCCCTAAGAAAGAGTGTACATACTTTGCCCTTCCCTAGGACTGAGTGCAGGGAGCCTCTCTATCCCTAGGACAGAGTGTAGGGATCTCTCCACACATAGGACATAATGTAGTAATCCTCTCCACTCTTAGGACAGACTGAAAAGATCCTCTCCACACCTAGAGCAAAGTATAGGGAGCCTCTCCATCCCTAGGATAGAGTGTACGTACTCTGCTCATCCCTAGGACTGAATGTAGGGAGCCTCTGTATCCCTAGGACACAGTGTAGGTGCCTGTCCTTCCCCAGTAGAGAATGTAAGGAGCCTATCTATCCTTAGGAAGGAGTGTAGGGAACCTATCTATCCCTAGGACAGAGTGTAGGGAGCCTGTCTATCCCTAGCAGAGTGTAGGAAAACTCTCCATCCCTAGGGCAGAGTGTAGGGAGATACATCCCTAGGACAGAGTGTAAGGAGACTGTCCATCCCTTGAATAAAGCTTAGAGAGCCTCTCCATCCCTAGGGCACAGTGTATGGAGATACATCCCTAGGACAGAGTGTAAGGAGACTGTCCATCCCTTGAATAAAGCTTAGAGAGTCTCTCTATCCCTAGGACAGAGTGTAGGGAACCTCTCCATCCCTAGGACAGAGCGTAGGGATCCTCTCCATCCCTAGGATGGATCGCAGGGAGAGTGCCCATCCCTAGGGCAAGTGTAGGGAGACTTCCATTCCTAGAGCAGAGTAAAGGTATTCTGCCCATTTCTAGGCCTGCTTTTAGGGAGCCTATCCATCCTTAGGATCTAGTGTAGGAAGTCTGTCAATTAGATTTTAGAACACCTCTCCATCCTTAGGGCAGAGTGTAACGAGCCTGACCATTGAAGAAGAGCATGTCCATCATGGGAGAAGTGTTAAGACAGACATTTAGCAGAGAGGCTGTAAGAAGTGCGTACATATGTTCTAATAAAAATATTCATTTTCTTAAAAAAGAACTATGAGATAAGTTTATCAACAAGGAACAAGTTTCCACCAAAGTGTGGGTTTGTCACAGAAAAAAGGTGCAAGATTTTGGCATACAGTAAGAGTGTCCATAGGCTGTGGATTATCTCTATCTGATAAACGCTTCTTGTTGTGTATGGTATGTTCTACCAGAGGCTGTAAGAAATGTCAGTCCTGGGAGAGTCTTACAGATACTTGTACTCACTCAACTTGTCTACCTGGGGAAATAGACCTGCAAATTCCTGACATAATTGTGACCACTACTAACATGTTTCCAGATCCCTCAAGTCTCATCTGTGTACATCTACTTGGCAAAGCAGAAGACCCACCATTCTAGTCTATAATAAACTACATCAATATTCATCCGTGATTGCAGGAATTTCATTATCCTTAGTTTGCTTCCGGTAGACAAACACATCCGTTTTCATTCCCATATAGATTTCCGAAAGTTAAATTGGTGTAACTGAATGTAATAAAATAAAAATGCTAAAAACATAACGGTAATTTTTTTAAATATGTTTTTCCTACAATAAAATGTCTCGAAGGGGTATTCTGGTTTCATGATGTTGATGACCTCTCCTCAGGGTAAGTCATCAATATCAGATTGGTAGGTCTCTCACTCTCTGCACCCCCGCTGATCAGATTTTGAAGGGACCATGGCCGTCCTGTGAGAGTTGCGTCCTTTTCAATATTTAGTTGCAGCTGTCTATATTGTCTTCTCCGTGCAGGGTAATTCCAGTTTCTTCTCTCATTCACTTGAATGGGACAAACAGCAGTGATTACACTGCACCACCGCTACAACGAAGATGGCGAGCAGGTAAACACTGACGAGAGCTCAGCTCCACAGCCTCCTCAAACAGCTGATTGACGAGGATAAAGAGAGTCGGACCTCCACCAATCCGGAACTGGTGACCTATCCTGAGGATAGGTCATCAATATAAAAAAATAAACTTTAATGTCGGATTTTCAAACAGTAAAATATGACGCCAGTGGTAAAAGAACCATAGTGTAGAGAAAAATCCTCAACACTCAGGTCAAATGCAAATTGAGTTCATTGTCGTAAATATAGATATTTCTCCATTATCAATCGAAATGAAGTGATATGTAGACCCAGCGGATATTTCTCCCGGACGTTGGTCACCCGTATCCCAGAAGTGAATCTGGACAGGAATGCTGTCTGCAGACGAGGCAGTGCATAGTATAAGGACCAAAACTTCCCTTTAGTCTAATTATTGCATTGTTCGACAATAAACTTAATTTGCATGTGACCAGGTTGAGTGCCAGGGGTGGACTGGCCATAGACCCTACAGGGAAATTTTCCTGTGGACCGATGCCCAGAGGGCCACCTAAGCCCTCCTCTTGGCCAAAACCCAGGTACATAAAGATCTGATACTCTCAGCATTAATTCATTTAGGCAGTATTTTGTGCTGCACTGTGATATCTGGGGCCACTTTTATTTATTTTTTCCAGAGCCTATTTAAAGGGAACCTGTCACCGGGATTTTGTGTATAGAGCTGAGGACATGGGTTGCTAGATGGCCGCTAGCACATCCGCAATACCCAGTCCCCATAGCTCTGTGTGCTTTTATTTTGTAAAAAAAACGATTTGATACATATGCAAATTAACCTGAGATGAGTCCTGTGCGTGAGATGAGTCAGGGACAGGACTCATCTCAGGTTAATTTGCATATGTATCAAATCGGTTTTTTTACACCATAAAAGCACACAGAGCTATGGGGACTGGATATTGTGAATGTGCTAGCGGCCATCTAGCAACCCATGTCCTCAGCTCTATACCCAAAATCCCGGTGACAGGTTCCCTTTAAGTTCCCAGTCCGCCCCTGTTGTGTGCCATGGACTCATTTTTACATAATTGCTTAGGGGCTTTCCAAATAAAATATAGAATGCTTTACCTGTCCATTTAAGGTGAGAATGACAGTATCCAGTGTCCTAGAGAGTCCCCCTATTTCAGGGGCCAAACATACCCAATTAAGGGTCCAATCACATGACTGTAAGGGCTTTGTAAGGGCCCGCAAACCCTGAGTCCGCAATATATGGGCACCAGGCGTGTGCACTCTGTGGTGCGGATGCGGACCCATTGAATTCAATGGGTCCACGATCTGCAAGATACGGCAATAGATAGGATTGGAAACCCATGGAAGCGCTAAGAAGCGTTTCCGTGGGTTTTTGGGTCCATGCTTCTGTCCTATCTTTTGCCGTATCTTGCAGATCGTGGACCTATTCAAGTCATATCACACAGCTGCTGCCCATGCATTGCGGACCAAGCACGGGCACAGAGCACTTACGTTCAAGTGAATGGACCCTAAATAGTGTCATTATGGGCTCATGCACACCACCGTTGGATGTTTTGCGGTCCGCAAAACACGGATACCAGTCCTACCCTTGTCCGTAAGGTGGACAAAAATAGGATATGTTCTATTTTATTGCGGAACAGCAATGTGGACATACAGACACAGAATGCACACATAGTCATTTCCGCAAAAAAAAAAAACGGACACAGAAAAAAAATATGTTTGTGTGCATGAGCCCTAAAGGGGATTCCCATCTCAGACAATGATGGTATATAGGTAGCATATGCCATTCATGTAATATGGGTGCATGTCTCACTTCTGGGATCTGCTCCTATCTCTAGAACAGGACCCCTGAAGTGAAGGAAGAGCAGCCGAGCATGTGTGGCCACCCTCCATTCACCGATATAGGAGTTCAGAAAATAGTTGAGCACCAGCTTAGCTATTTCTGAGAGGTGGCTGAGCATGCGCAGTGTGCTCTCCAGTCACTACCATGGGACTTCCGAAAACAGCCATTGATGGCATATCCTAGCTACATACCATCAATATCTGAGAGGAGAATACCTCTTTAATTTCAAAGTGATTTTCACGAGTATAAAAGGAATGGATATACTGCCGACTGATCATTTCTGGCATTACATATTGCCTCATTAATTAGTATATACCATCATCTTAAAGGGGCTCTCCACATTGGACAATCCCTACTTGTTAGAAGGGTCTCTTGACAATAAGCTGATCACAAAGTCCATCGCCCTCCCCCGCGATCAGCTATAAGGTGGAAACTTAGCAGTACGCGTTCTATTTCTCTGCAGCGCCGCCACAGGGGAAATGAAGCATTACACAATGCCCATTCATATTAATGAGTTACTTGTGTAATACAGGACAGGACCTCCAGGGCAAGAGATGCTCTTTGTAACCCCTTTCCATGTTGGCCAAAAGATAAGGATCAGAATTGATGAATGGAATATACTGTATGATTTCTATTTTAAACAGGATTACAGGACTTTTTAGATTTTGGAAGAGTCAAATTACAGGAGGCACTCTTTGAGAACTTGATCTGAATGATAAAATATAGAATCATGGTACAGGTTGCAACTTTTTTTTATTTTATTTTCATTTTTCAATTACAATTTTGAGGATTTATATTCAATTTTATTATAATACTGCAAAACAAAAAAGGTTTCTGTTATTGACCTCTGAAAACCAGGATAGTCTATTGACTGGTCCACCATATTAACAAAAGATTAAGAGTCAAGGTGTCCATGTTCTGCATAGATAAAGGAGGCTCAAGGAACCTCAGTCTGACACTAGACGTAACTATCAAGAGTTTTGTAATTTTTTGTATAATTGTTTTCTCTCAAATACTTCATCTCAATTGTCAACTAAAACAGGCAGTTTATGTTCCAAAACTTAAGAAGAAGAGTCACCGGCCATGATTCCATCTTATAATGTGTATCTACGGGGATTTTAGCACCGATACATCGATGACGTTCTAGTTTGGATGTGAGCATTGAAATGGAAACGACACAGAAGTCATTTTGAAGAGGAGAAAAAAGAAAACAGTTTGAGAAATTACATCCTAATTAGTCAGTGCCTGTAACCGAAGTGTCAGTGTCATTATCCTGTACCCCGAGTGTCAGTGTCATTATCCTGTACCCCGAGTGTCAGTGTCATTATCCTGTACCCCGAGTGTCAGTGTCATTATCCTGTACCCCGGGTGTCAGTGTCATTATCCTGTACCCCAAGTGTCACTGTCATTATCCTGTACCCCGAGTGTCAGTGTCATTATCCTGTACCCCGAGTGTCACTGTCATTATCCTGTACCCCAAGTGTCACTGTCATTATCCTGTACCCCAAGTGTCAGTGTCATTATTCTGTACCCCAAGTGTCAGTGTCATTATCCTGTACCCCAAGTGTCAGTGTGTCATTATCCTGTACCCCAAGTGTCAGCGTCATTATCCTGTACCCCAAGTGTCAGTGTCATTATCCTGTACCCCAAGTGTCACTGTATCATTATCCTGTACCCCAAGTGTCAGCATCATTATCCTGTACCCCAAGTGTCAGTGTCATTATCCTGTACCCCAAGTGTCAGCGTCATTATCCTGTACCCCAAGTGTCACTGTCATTATCCTGTACCCCAAGTGTCAGTGTGTCATTATCCTGTACCCCAAGTGTCAGTGTCATTATCCTGTACCCCAAGTGTCAGCGTCATTATCCTGTACCCCAAGTGTCACTGTCATTATCCTGTACCCCAAGTGTCACTGTGTCATTATCCTGTACCCCAAGTGTCAGTGTCATTATCCTGTACCCCAAGTGTCAGTGTCATTATCCTGTATCCCAAGTGTCACTGTCATTATCCTGTACCCCAAGTGTCACTGTGTCATTATCCTGTACCCCAAGTGTCACTGTCATTATCCTGTACCCCAAGTGTCAGTGTCATTATCCTGTACCCCAAGTGTCACTGTCATTATCCTGTACCCCAAGTGTCACTGTCATTATCCTGTACCCCAAGTGTCAGTGTCATTATCCTGTACCCCAAGTGTCAGTGTCATTATCCTGTACCCCAAGTGTCAGCATGTCATTATCCTGTACCCCAAGTGTCAGCGTGTCATTATCCTGTACCCCGAGTGTCAGTGTCATTATCCTGTACCCCAAGTGTCACTGTCATTATCCTGTACCCCAAGTGTCAGTGTCTTTATCCTGTACCCCAAGTGTCAGTGTCATTATCCTGTACCCCAAGTGTCAGTGTGTCATTATCCTGTACCCCAAGTGTCAGTGTGTCATTATCCTGTACCCCAAGTGTCAGTGTCATTATCCTGTACCCCAAGTGTCAGTGTCATTATCCTGTACCCCAAGTGTCAGCGTCATTATCCTGTACCCCAAGTGTCAGTGTCATTATCCTGTACCCCAAGTGTCAGTGTCATTATTCTGTACCCCAAGTGTCATTATCCTGTACCCCAAGTATCAGTGTCATTATCCTGTACCCCAAGTGTCAGTGTCATTATCCTGTACCCCAAGTGTCAGTGTCATTATTCTGTACCCCAAGTGTCATTATCCTGTACCCCAAGTGTCAGTGTAATTATCCTGTACCCCAAGTGTCAGTGTCATTATCCTGTACCCCAAGTGTCAGTGTCATTATCCTGTACCCCAAGTGTCAGTGTCATTATCCTGTATCCCAAGTGTCAGTGTCATTATCCTGTACCCCAAGTGTCAGTGTCATTATCCTGTAACCGAAGTGTCAGTGTCATTATCCTGTACCCCAAGTGTCAGTGTGTCATTATCCTGTACCCCAAGTGTCAGTGTCATTATCCTGTACCCCAAGTGTCAGTGTCATTATCCTGTACCCCGAGTGTCAGTGTCATTATCCTGTACCCCGAGTGTCAGTGTCATTATCCTGTACCCCAAGTGTCAGTGTCATTATCCTGTACCCTAAGTGTCATTGTCATTATCCTGTACCCCGAGTGTCAGTGTCATTATCCTGTACCCCGAGTGTCAGTGTCATTATCCTGTACCCCGAGTGTCAGTGTCATTATCCTGTACCCCAAGTGTCAGTGTCACTATCCTGTACCCCGAGTGTCAGTGTCATTATCCTGTACCCCAAGTGTCAGTGTCATTATCCTGTACCCCAAGTGTCAGTGTCTTTATCCTGTACCCCAAGTGTCAGTGTCATTATCCTGTACCCCAAGTGTCAGTGTCTTTATCCTGTACCCCGAGTGTCAGCGTGTCATTATCCTGTACCCCAAGTGTCAGGGTGTCATTATCCTGTACCCCAAGTGTCAGTGTCATTATCCTGTACCCCAAGTGTCAGTGTCATTATTCTGTACCCCAAGTGTCATTATCCTGTACCCCGAGTGTCAGTGTCATTATCCTGTACCCCAAGTGTCAGTGTCATTATCCTGTACCCCAAGTGTCAGTGTCATTATCCTGTACCCCAAGTGTCAGTGTCTTTATCCTGTACCCCAAGTGTCAGTGTCATTATCCTGCACCCCAAGTGTCAGTGTCTTTACCCTGTACCCCGAGTGTCAGGGTGTCATTATCCTGTACCCCAAGTGTCAGTGTCATTATCCTGTACCCCGAGTGTCAGTGTCATTATCCTGTACCCCAAGTGTCAGTGTCATTATCCTGTACCCCAAGTGTCAGTGTCATTATCCTGTACCCCGAGTGTCAGTGTCATTATCCTGTACCCCAAGTGTCAGCGTCATTATCCTGTACCCCAAGTGTCAGTGTCATTATCCTGTACCCCAAGTGTCAGTGTCATTATTCTGTACCCAAGTGTCATTATCCTGTACCCAAGTGTCATTATCCTGTACCCCAAGTAGTCAGTGTCATTATCCTGTACCCCAAGTGTCAGTGTCATTATCCTGTACCCCAAGTGTCAGTGTCATTATTCTGTACCCCAAGTGTCATTATCCTGTACCCCAAGTGTCAGTGTAATTATCCTGTACCCCAAGTGTCAGTGTCATTATCCTGTACCCCAAGTGTCAGTGTCATTATCCTGTACCCCAAGTGTCAGTGTCATTATCCTGTATCCCAAGTGTCAGTGTCATTATCCTGTACCCCAAGTGTCAGTGTCATTATCCTGTAACCGAAGTGTCAGTGTCATTATCCTGTACCCCAAGTGTCAGTGTGTCATTATCCTGTACCCCAAGTGTCAGTGTCATTATCCTGTACCCCAAGTGTCAGTGTCATTATCCTGTGCCCCAAGTGTCAGTGTCTTTATCCTGTACCCCAAGTGTCAGTGTCATTATCCTGTACCCCAAGTGTCAGTGTCTTTATCCTGTACCCCGAGTGTCAGCGTGTCATTATCCTGTACCCCAAGTGTCAGGGTGTCATTATCCTGTACCCCAAGTGTCAGTGTCATTATCCTGTACCCCAAGTGTCAGTGTCATTATTCTGTACCCCAAGTGTCATTATCCTGTACCCCGAGTGTCAGTGTCATTATCCTGTACCCCAGTGTCAGTGTCATTATCCTGTACCCCAAGTGTCAGTGTCATTATCCTGTACCCCAAGTGTCAGTGTCTTTATCCTACCCCAAGGTACCCCAAGTGTCAGTGTCATTATCCTGCACCCCAAGTGTCAGTGTCTTTACCCTGTACCCCGAGTGTCAGGGTGTCATTATCCTGTACCCCAAGTGTCAGTGTCATTATCCTGTACCCCGAGTGTCAGTGTCATTATCCTGTACCCCAAGTGTCAGCGTGTCATTATCCTGTACCCAAAGTGTCAGTGTCATTATCCTGTACCCCAAGTGTCAGTGTCATTATCCTGTACCCCAAGTGTCAGTGTCATTATCCTGTACCCAAAGTGTCAGCGTCATTATCCTGTACCCCAAGTGTCAGTGTCATTATCCTGTACCCAAGTGTCAGCGTCATTATCCTGTACCCCAAGTGTCAGTGTCATTATCCTGTACCCCAAGTGTCAGTGTCATTATCCTGTACCCCAAGTGTCAGCGTCATTATCCTGTACCCCAAGTGTCAGTGTGTCATTATCCTGTACCCCAAGTGTCAGTGTGTCATTATCCTGTACCCCAAGTGTCAGTGTCTTTATCCTGTACCCCAAGTGTCAGTGTCATTATCCTGTACCCCAAGTGTCAGTGTGTCATTATCCTGTACCCCAAGTGTCAGTGTCATTATCCTGTACCCCAAGTGTCAGTGTCATTATCCTGTATCCCAAGTGTCAGTGTCATTATCCTGTACCCCAAGTGTCATTGTCATTATCCTGTACCCCAAGTGTCAGTGTCATTATCCTGTACCCCGAGTGTCAGTGTCATTATCCTGTACCCCAAGTGTCAGTGTCACTATCCTGTACCCTAAGTGTCAGTGTGTCATTATCCTGTACCCCAAGTGTCAGTGTCTTTATCCTGTATCCCAAGTGTCAGTGTCATTATCCTGTACCCCAAGTGTCAGTGTCTTTATCCTGTACCCCGAGTGTCAGGGTGTCATTATCCTGTACCCCAAGTGTCAGCGTGTCATTATCCTGTACCCCAAGTGTCAGGGTGTCATTATCCTGTACCCCAAGTGTCAGTGTCATTATCCTGTACCCCAAGTGTCAGTGTCATTATTCTGTACCCCAAGTGTCATTATCCTGTACCCCGAGTGTCAGTGTCATTATCCTGTACCCCGAGTGTCAGTGTCATTATCCTGTACCCTAAGAGTGTCAGTGTCATTATCCTGTACCCCAAGTGTCAGTGTCATTATCCTGCACCCCAAGTGTCAGTGTCTTTACCCTGTACCCCGAGTGTCAGGGTGTCATTATCCTGTACCCCAAGTGTCAGTGTCATTATCCTGTACCCCGACTGTCAGTGTCATTATCCTGTACCCCGACTGTCAGTGTCATTATCCTGTACCCCAAGTGTCAGAAGTAGATTATGCAAATAATGTAATGATAGTTAATAAAGCGATGCGTTCATGAGGGAAGAATCAGTCTGTCCTGTCAGTCATCCCTATCCTGAGAGAAATGAGACAGTAGAAAGTCAATGGATGATAATTAGGAAGAGTTTTTAAAAATAAAATCTATTACCTCATGATCGTCATATAATGGCTGCTGGAAGCTTAGACGAAAGAAACTTGGGGTACAGGATAATGACGCTGACACTTGGGGTACAGGATAATGACACACTGACACTTGGGGTACAGGATAATGACACTGACACTTGGGGTACAGGATAATGACACTGACACTTGGGGTACAGGATAATGACACTGACACTTGGGGTACAGGATAATGACACTGACACTTGGGGTACAGGATAATGACACTGACACTTGGGGTACAGGATAATGACCCTGACACTTGGGGTACAGGATAATGACACTGACACTTGGGGTACAGGATAATGACGCTGACACTTGGGGTACAGGATAATGACACACTGACACTTGGGGTACAGGATAATGACACTGACACTTGGGGTACAGGATAATGACACTGACACTTGGGGGTACAGGATAATGACACTGACACTCAGGGTACAGGATAATGACACACTGACACTTGGGGTACAGGATAATGACACAATGACACTTGGGGTACAGGATAATGACACACTGACACTTGGGGTACAGGATAATGACGCTGACACTTGGGGTACAGGATAATGACACTGACACTTGGGGTACAGGATAATGACACTGACACTTGGGGTACAGGATAATGACACACTGACACTCGGGGTACAGGATAATGACACACTGACACTCGGGGTACAGGATAATGACGCTGACACTTGGGGTACAGGATAATGACACTGACACTTGGGTACAGGATAATGACACACTGACACTTGGGGTACAGGATAATGACACTGACACTTGGGGTACAGGATAATGACACACTGACACTTGGGGTACAGGATAATGACACACTGACACTTGGGGTACAGGATAATGACACTGACACTTGGGGTACAGGATAATGACACTGACACTTGGGGTACAGGATAATGACACTTGGGGTACAGGATAATGACACTGACACTTGGGGTACAGGATAATGACACTGACACTTGGGGTACAGGATAATGACACTTGGGGTACAGGATAATGACGCTGACACTTGGGGTACAGGATAATGACACTGACACTTGGGGTACAGGATAATGACACTGACACTTGGGGTACAGGATAATGACACTAACACTCGGGGTACAGGATAATGACACTGACACTCGGGGTAGAGGATAATGACACTAACACTTGGGGTACAGGATAATGACACTGACACTTGGGGTACAGGATAATGACACACTGACACTTGGGGTACAGGATAATGACACACTGACACTCGGGGTACAGGATAATGACACTGACACTTGGGGTACAGGATAATGACACACTGACACTTGGGATACAGGATAATGACACAGTGATACTTGGGGTACAGGATAATGACACACTGACACTTGGGGTACAGGATAATGACGCTGACACTTGGGGTACAGGATAATGACACTGACACTTGGGGTACAGGATAATGACACACTGACACTCGGGGTACAGGATAATGACACACTGACACTCGGGGTACAGGATAATGACGCTGACACTCGGGGTACAGGATAATGACACTGACACTCGGGGTACAGGATAATGACACACTGACACTTGGGGTACAGGATAATGACACTGACACTTGGGGTACAGGATAATGACACACTGACACTTGGGGTACAGGATAATGACACTGACACTTGGGGTACAGGATAATGACACTGACACTTGGGGTACAGGATAATGACACTGACACTTGGGGTACAGGATAATGACACTTGGGGTACAGGATAATGACACTGACACTTGGGGTACAGGATAATGACACTGACACTTGGGGTACAGGATAATGACACTGACACTTGGGGTACAGGATAATGACACTTGGGGTACAGGATAATGACACTGACACTTGGGGTACAGGATAATGACACTTGGGGTACAGGATAATGACACGCTGACACTCGGGGTACAGGATAATGACACTGACACTTGGGGTACAGGATAATGACACTGACACTCGGGGAACAGGATAATGACACTGACACTCGGGGTAGAGGATAATAACACTGACACTTGGGGTACAGGATAATGACACTGACACTTGGGCTACAGGATAATGACACTGACACTTGGGGTACAGGATAATGACACTGACACTTGGGGTACAGGATAATGACACTGACACTTGGGGTACAGGATAATGACACTGACACTTGGGGTACAGGATAATGACACGCTGACACTCGGGGTACAGGATAATGACACCCTAACACTTGGGGTACAGGATAATGTTGCTGATACTTGGGGTACAGGATAATGACACTGACACTTGGGGTACAGGATAATGACACACTGACACTTGGGGTACAGGATAATGACACTGACACTTGGGGTACAGGATAATGACACTGACACTTGGGGTACAGGATAATGACACTTGGAGTGACTTGCATACATTAATATTCGGCTGCGGATATCTGCATTGGTCTGACGTTTTCCCTTTTCCTGTTTGTTCCCTGTCAGCACGCGAGGGGTTAACGCGGCTGAACTGAGGCGTAAACAGAAAGTGTTGCAGGATTAGCGCTTTTCTCTTATTTTTGTCGCCTGCTCGGCCTCTTTGTGCTCTCCCCTATCCAGGAGAAGATTGATCGGAGACCTTTCAAAACACCTTTACAAATCCTTGTCTTATCAGCGGATCTGGGAAGACTTTGAAATCCTTCGCACACATGCAGGCAAAGAAAACAGCGCCCGGGGACAAGTTGGGGGGGGGGGGATATTAAAGTTATGCGGCACTCACCACCCAAACACCTTTTTGAATCCATTTTCTCAGCCCCTCTCCCTTTCACTTAACTGTAAGGGGCTGATAGCCCCTCATTAACAGGTCAGTCCTATTTCCACACTTCGGCAGCCCTGCTTTCTACATACAATCTGTCAGTCACGGCGAACAGACTATAATCAGCGCCAAAGGAGAAGAGGAGAACAAACAAGCGCTGGATCCAGCAGAATCATTTGGAAATGGGGGTCTATGCTAATGTGCCCCCTGTCCTTTCTGCGCGGCCGCCCCTGCCGAATTCCTAAACACTGAGCTGTGAAAAAAAAGGAAAGAAAAAAAAAAGCTTTAGCTGTTGCAAATCGAATTAGTGTCTGATTAATCTGCTCCCAGCTTTGGTAAAGCAGTGGGGTGTCTTTGGCAAGCGCGGCGTCCTCCTCCCGCCCTCCTCTCGGCGCAGCACTAATTCCCCCTCTTGGCCTAGCAGGATGCCCCATTCACACAGACAGTTCACTGCACGATGAATTTGTTAAACTGCTGCAGCCTATAAAACCATTTAATGATCTGGAAACCCTCTTGCCTGTGGTCGTGTTATGTGTCTGTATGTGTGTGTGTGCCATGGGGGGGAGACGGCGTCATTATGCATCCAAATAAAGCATATTTTCGCAGTGATGTAATGCGCTAAATATGCTGTGCAATGGTTTATGGCAGGTCATGGGTTGAAAAAGGTATAGAAAGCACCCCCAATGGAGGCCCTTGACTTACAGCGCCCTCCGGCATCCGGCACTGGACACCATCTACTACCTCTACTGGGGCTACCTTTGGTTTTGGAACGGAGAAAATACCCCAAGGCCCCTTGCAGACGAGCGTGTTCGGATTAGGTCCGGATGCGTTGCGAATGTGTTTAGTGAAAACTGCGCGATTTCGCAAGCAAGTTCATTCAGTTTTGTTTGCGATCGCGTTCAGTGCAGTTTTTATCGCGCGGGTGCAATGCAATTTAATGTGTTTTGCACGCGTGTGATAAAAAAAACGGAATGTTTACAAATAACATCTCTTAGCAACCATCTGTGAAAAACGCATTGCATCCGCACTGATGCGATTTTCACGCAGCCCCATTCACTTCTATGGGGCCAGCGTTGCGTGAAAATCGCTGACTATTGAACATGCTGCGATTTCCACGCAACGCACAAGTGATGCATGAAAACCAACGCTCATGTATAAAGACCCATTGAAATAAATGGGTCCGGATTCTGTGCGGGCGCAATGCGTTCGCATCACACATTGCACCCGCGCGGAATACTCGCTCGTGTGAAAGGGGCCTTAATGTCTATGGGAATATTGGAGATACTGAGATGTTATATCTATAGGTATGGGATACGTTCCATTATCTGGATGCAGATGGTTATGTCAGCGCAATAGAAATGGAAGAACACAAGAGGCTAAAGGGAACGGTAACAGCTACCACCCAAAATATACCCAACACAACCCAACAAATAGCATTAGCCAACCTAATAGGCCACAATCACATTGCATTCGTCTAGAGGTGGGCACAATATACGGTAATGCCACGCCAGCCACCGCCTTGAGGATTTTATATAAAGGGTGCAGAGAACAGAAGGAAATCATGGATCCTCAGTCCTTACGAGATCTGTGCAGCTGCCCGTCATATATTACTATGTTAAGAGGCTTTAGGGACCCTCACTCAGATCAGTCAGCTAGCTCCGCTCTAAAGTATTTTTTTAGGCTGCCATACTTAACGTTGACTAGCAACCACTTGACTTCCCATCTCGGTGACCACCAGTTGATCACAGGAAGTTGTAACTGCCTCTCTGTGAAACTTGTCATGGGCCACTCCATTGAAGACACTTGGAAGCATGAGGAGGCTGTACACAAAATTATCCAGGCTAAAGGGGGAAAAAGAAAAATTGTATATTTTATCTAGCCTGTGTATGGATTTATGGAAAATTAACTCTCCTCTAGAAGGAAGAAAACTGTCTCTAGAACCACCTATAGGTAGCTATCCTGTTAGTCAATGTCCAACCCATGAAAGAGCCTTGAAACATGGCTAGGCATATCACCCAAAACACAGCGTAACCATCAGCGGGTGTGGAACCAACTGGTTTGACTTTGGGCTAAACCTAAGTGCATTATCCTGGCAGTCCCCTGATATTCACCCTATACAGGGATCTGGACTTCGCTGCAGGAAAACCACCAGGCTGCAACCTCCTGGAGTAGTCCCTGTGTGGTTGACAGCTGACCCACGGAGCACCAAAGGATCACGCAAAGCTTGTAGTTAGTAAAGGCCGAGGCCAGGGCAGGCAGAGTTCATGCAAATCTAAGAAAAAGTCCAAAGGCCAGGGCAGGCAGCAGAGGATCAGTACAGTGATCAGGCATGGGTCAGGTCAGTCATCAAAGGGTCAGGATCTGGTAATCAGGCAGACAAGCAGATTATAGCACCTTTTCAGGATATAGCAAGCTAATAAATCTATTGCCCAGGCAGTGAGTGAGACAAACGGCATAGCATATATAACAGAGCTGATTAACAAATTAGAAGCAGCTGCACACAGAACCAAAGGAGTGTTTAACCCTTGTACTATTGCACAATGAGATGAAGTTTTATGAAGAATATCTCCAATAGACACACGGGAGCCTAGACTTGCTGCCGGAGTGCTGGAACTGTGACAGACACACGGTGAGTGGAGCCCATACCTGCCCAACGTAGCAGGACAGTAGTGAGTATGGGCCACCTACGTAACACTGGGTGTTGACCGCTGTTTTTAAATTTTTGCTCCTCATCAATATAGAGAAGGGTTTGGGTTTCCTGGGTGAGATCCTTTAGGTGTTCTTGGAAGGTACTGGTTCTGTTTGTGGAGAACCAGCTGGTGTAGGGAGACTTTCCGGTGAAAGCTTCTTGGAAATTTCTGTAGTCAGGCACTGGCTCACCAATAGGTGGCATTTGAGAGACACTTTTCTTCCTTCGGGAGGTTAATTTGCATACTTTTCCCAGAAAGCATTGCCTGTAGGACTCTACACCAGTTAGCTCTCCACAAGCAGAACCAGTACCTTCCAAGACCTGCACTGAAGCAGAAGCAGAGGGAGACAGTGTGTAGCAAACAGATAGAGGGTTTAACATTTGAGTTAAAATTCACAAGTTCCTGTAGAGCTTGAACCAAGAAGCTACAGTACATCAATGGATGACTGGGGGCAAAAAAGTTCATATAAAAGGTCAGTTTGTGGTCTACTCTCTGGTGCAGTGGATTACTTTATCTTCGTCTACACAAGTTTCGTAATCATCTGTTACTTACTGAACTCTGAATGAATATGGCCTTTCCTAAGAGAACCGAAAATTGCACTTTCCAGGAGGGACATCGAGTCTTATCTTCAAATGACAACCTGGCTGACCACGAACACATTTCTTCCCTTTCCCTGACATGTCTTTAAGAGCTTCTGCTCAAAGTGTTCCCTATTTTCTCACATTTGTTCAAGCATGGAGTCTGCCCTGACCTCTGGATTACTCGTTCACTATTCTTATTGCTGCCATATATTTGATGAAGCATCAGAAAACTTGGTTGAAATAAGGGACTTAGATGCCAACAGCTCCACTACATGACATCATCAGAGGTCGATTTAGTGAAATAAAGAATAAAAAAATCTAAATAAATAAAACACAGAATAATTTTCTGGACATTAAAAGGGGGTTTCATAGAAAGTACCCCCCACACTATCCATTAGCCAGAACAGAGAGGGACTATGTACATGTGTACTCTACTGGTGGAACACAGACCAAATCTGGACTGTTGACACCGACTGTCCAGGTCTCGTGGACATGCCGTTATAGATGAATTGGAGGAGGGCAGTGTTTCCTCCAGTGCATCTAGTGGAACTACTGGCAGGGCTAGGACCTGGTCAGCATCCTGATGTACTTGGCGGTACATGCAAGATCAGCGTCAGGACCTTCTGCGCGGTCACCTGTTGGGGTTGACTGGCACAGTTCATCATCTTTGCATTCTTACGGATCATCTGCTGTGACCAATAAAGAAATGTAGAAAATCACTTTAGCGATGAGACCGGCTCAGTAAAGGCAAAGCCCTTAGATCAGGGGCACCTACATGTACATCATTTGTCTTGTTTTAGCTCCTGTTCTGCATTTTGTTGCTTACAATCTGTCAAAACCCAGTTAAAAAGTTGAGATTTACCGATTTTCTGGTCGGCAGTGCCCAATGATGTCATGTGACCACAGTGCCTGTTCAAGGCCTCCACAATGATATTTTGTATGAGATGTGACCTCCAGGAGCACTTGGAAGTTGTGTGGCCATATTGGTGGTAAGCCAGTGATCCGAGATCTGGGGTCCACACTCACGGTGGGACAGTTATATAAATGATGCCTGGGAGTGAACCGGACTCACTATATTATTTTTTACTTTGGTCTGAATTAATTTGAGGGGTCTGTTCTACGATCTGATTAATTTTAGGGTTTTCATATAGGTCCTGGATTAATCTTAGGGACTCATCTGGGGTCTTATTAATGTTAGGGGTCTGAGTCTGAATAATTTAAGAGTCTGGCCGGGATCAAATTAATATGCGAGGTCTAGTTGAAGGTCAAAATGAATTCTAGGGGACTGATCTGGGGGTCTGAATTCATCTTAGGGGTGATCTGGGGGTCTAAATTAATTTTAGGGGTCTATTCTACTGTCTGAATTAATTTTAGGGGTCTGTTCTATAATCTGATTAATTTGGGTTCAGAGTTAATCTTAGGGGCTGATGTGAGGTCTCATTCATGTTAAGGGTATTATCTGGGGTCTGGGTCTGAATAATTTAAGGGCCTGGCCGGGATCTGAATACATTTCCAAGGTCTGGTCGCAAGCCACAATTATTTCTAGGGGACTGATCTGGGGTCTAAACTAATTTTAGTGGTCTGTTCTATTGTCTGAATTAATTTAAGGAGTCTGTTCTATGATTTGATAAATTTGGGTTCTGAGTTAATGTTAAGAGCTGATGTGGGGTCTGATTCATGTTAAGGGTATTATCTGGGGTCTGAGTGTGAATAATTTAAGGGTCTGGCCGGGATCTAAATTCATTTCCAAGGTCTAGTCGCAAGTCAAAATAAATCCTAGGGGGACTGATCTGGGGTCTAAATTTATTTTAGGTGTCTGGTTTGGGGTCTGGATAAGTTTGATAGTCTGGGGTCTTAATACATTTTTAGGTCTGGTATTATAAGTAATAAATAATAATAATAAATCATATGAAAATAGTTCTTCAAAGTTTAGGAAATGTTAAAAAGACGACATCTTTATCCTTTGTCTTCAGCTTGGACCTTCACCTCACTACAGACCCAGGTCAATGGACCTTTACGAAAAACTGTGTGTCCCTGACACATCCCTTATCTTGCACTAGAGCGCGTTAGGTTTATGACAACTGCGTAATGCTTTATTTGGCCTGTGGTGGCGCTGAAGGGAAGTAGGGCATTTGTTGCTGTTATCTCCCACAGATTACGGCTGGTTGCCTGGGTGTCATGTCATTGGGTGCCAAGACTATGGTTGTTAGGCTCTGGCACTGTGGTAACAGGCGAGAAGGGGAGCAAAAAAGTATTTTCAGAAGCAGCGGCTACATCGTGTGATATCACATTGCAAACGGCTTTATTAATGAGATTTTCCCATTTGTTTAGATCTCCCACCCTCCATTTAGCATTCGATCAGTTGCTCCTTAGCGACAGATTGACAACCGACACTTTTTAGTAACAATGTATGCAACCAAAGCTGCAGTTTGCTAATGAGCTTCGTACAGCATACTAAATGGGTTTTCCCAGATTTTGTCGAATCTCAGAAAATACCCAATTGTCCTGGTTTTACAAAAATAAACCCTTTCTAATTTACTCACTTTTTCTACCTGGGTGCCATCCCAACCCTGATTTTGTGCCATGGCACCACCACAGATCTGACGCGACCAGCGCACATTTTTAAAATTTTCATAAAAATTGGGTGAGGTAATGCTACAGGATTGACCCACATACCCATCTGTAGTCGGCAGGTAACGTCGTATACTGAATATTGTAATTCTAAAGTCACTTTTGTCCACAAATGTTCAGATCGTAGAAAAATGTTGACACAGGCATTGATGTAATTTTATAACAAAATAAATATGGGATCATGAGAAGAGAAAGATGTCATCGTCTTCCGCACATGCTTCCAATATAGACTGCCCTTCTTCAGAAGCGGGAAAAGCAACAGTGACCCCTGCAGGCAGTGAAGAGGTACTGCAGTAGGGGGACACACAACACCGATCTAAAAGCAGTGACACATGAGATATTGGGAGGATAGATGGGATGAACCCCTTACTTCCTGGACACGCTCGATGGGGCTCTTCTAATTATCATATATTGCTCTGTACCCCAACACTTAGCTTGTCATTGTCCAGTATGCCACATTTTAACTGGGTCATTTTCTGTAACCCAAGTGTCAGGAATCTGCTCACATCACAACGGTTTATTTCCCGACTTACAGCACTGTATAGGAAAGTGCAGTCTGCTGAACCCTACACTGCAAAAATATGTGCACCACCCCGACCGACCCCAAAAGGACACCCTGCCAGCTACCACTATGTCCCAAGTGTCAGTGTCATTATCCTGTACCCCAAGTTAGGGGTGGGCGATATGGCCTAAAATCTATATTGCAATATAATTTTAAGCATGTGCGATATGCGATATATATCGCGATATATTGTTTTCTATATTTGGGGGGTGTTTAAACTTTTTATTTTTACTTTTTATTTAATAACTATTAGCCTCCTTAAGGGATAGAACCCTTGTCATATTCACCCTAATAGAGCTCTATCAGGGTGAATAGGACTTTACACTCTCCCTGCTGCCCTGTGCTTTGTGTACACAACAGCAGGGAGCTGACCATGGCAGACAGCCTCTCATGTGCCCCCAGCCTCATGTGCCCCCAGCCTCTGATCCGCCCTCCAGCCTCTGATGTGCCCCCCAGTCTCTGATCAGCCCCCCAGCCTCTGATGTGCCCCCCAGCCTCTGATCCGCCCTCCAGCCTCTGATGTGCCCCCAGTCTCTAATCAGCCCCCCAGCCTCTCATGTGCCCCCCAGCCCCTGATCCGCACCCTAGCCTTTCATGTGCCCCCCAGCCTTTCCCTCTTATCAGCCCCCTCTAGTAACTCAAACCCACCCCTTCCTCCCCAG
>NC_058085.1:43016745-43108996 GCF_014858855.1 Bufo gargarizans
CACTCATCCCCATTCACTTCTATGGGGCTGAACTGCTCCTAGACCATGTGACTGCTGAATGTGGATGTGTCATCACTGGCATAGGAAAAGCAGAAAGAAGGCCATGGTGCTTTCTCAAACAGATGATCAGCAGAGGTCCCAGGTGTCAGACCCCCTCTGATGAGATACTGATGACCTATCATGAGGATGGGTCATCAGCATAAAAATCTCGGAAAACCCCTTTGAGGGCTTTATACACTATGGTACAAAAAACTGATTTGAAAAAACACCAGGATAGTGTTTTTTTGCTGTTTTTTTTTTACACAGTGTGCCTTACCAATTACCACTAGCATTATCTTCATGGCTTTTTCCACCTATATAGCAGGTGCCTGGAAAAAGAAAGTTGCATTTTTAAAAATAAGCCAGAAAACAAAAAAAGCCACCTGATGAACAAAAACCCCACTAGCAAAAGCTTGTGTGTTCTCCGTTTCATAGACCTCCATCTGGAGCTGGAGTTTTTACAGCACAAAACACTGCAAAAAGCGTAAAAGTACAGAAAAACACCAGTTTTATGACATTTTGACTTTTAATGAAATAAAAAGTTTGAATAGTGGGCAACGCACCAGTCCTATATTCCCGATCTCCAATCTTGATGGAGAAGAGACTGCCCACTGAAGTGACAGGAAGATACAGAAAGACTTGATATGACAAATATCTATAGTGGAAAACCCCAAAAAAGAATATTTGCAAGAAATGATAAGGTCCACATATTTTGTATGAACACTTTTCTCCCTTTCAGATCCAATTCAGAGATTTATCTCTTGAGCCAGTGGAAGATGTGTTTCTCAGCGAGCTAAAAATCGACCTGCAAGATTGTACGTTTACAAAGTGTAAGTAGGTCGCACTAATGTATGTGATATTCCCTTTTATATAAATTTTCATAGAGCTGGAAAATAAGATACATTAAAATATAAGGCTACTTTCATATGTGCATTGTGTTGTCCATTTTTTTTAAGATCCGGCAGAGGATCTAAAAAACTAGAGGAAAGTTTTGTCCCCATTCATTGTCATTTCCATTCCGGTTTGTTGCGTTCCCAGGCCGGACACAAAATTGCTTAAAGCAGCGTTTTTGTGTGTGGCGTGGAAAACTAAAGAAGCCAGGAGAATGAAGAGGACATAGTGCTGGTTTAGCATTGCATCCCCTTCAAAGTTTACTTCATTAGAGCTGCACCGTTGTTCGTTGCACGGCAGGAGGGTGGCCAGGTGTACTGCTGTGCAGGGAAAGGCAGTGACCGGGCTGCAGCTCTGAAACGGCACTGCGAGCCCTTCAATGCAATATGGTTGTGTTTAGCAAACTCAGGACAGTGTGAATAAAGCCTCAACTGTATGTCCAAATGTATATATAAAATAACACCTTACCTTTCTGTGCATTTTGCTAATTAAGTTAGTTTTGTTCAGTGAACACAATAACCAGAAAGAAGACGGTGATGGATTCTCGAGGTGCAGGGATCCAGGTGCATTATCAAAAGGTACTTAAAAATAAGGCCCTTTATATAATCTTTACATTATGTCTGTAAATGGCTGAAATATTAATTGAAATATTTTGATGATTCAGGCTTTAGCCAGCAATAGAGAGAAAGAAGGATGCCTGGTGCTAAAAACATCTGGGGCAATTATTAAAACAATACCAAGCAACGAGACAGATGGTGAGAACAGTTTATTCTGTGACCAGTAAGGGGCGTATGCAAACATGTACATACTGTATCTCATCATGCACGCTTTATTTTATAGATTTTGTGTGTCTGAATGTCTACATTGATGAAACAGGAAAATCATCATCCGGGCGGTCTGCATTGGTGAGTTTAATTCTGGCACAGATATCTGTGACATCAGCAGCCTGTGCCCATCGCTGCTCTGCTACTTCTATTAGAACCATTATTCACTGAACTACTACTACTCCCTTTTTGCCATCACGCCTTTCTTCCCTTGCTCTGTGCGTTGCCGAGCTGCTTCTAATTGCTAATCAGCTTCTGCTATAAAAGGATGACTTCTCATTCCTTGCCTAAGCTTAGGTTCCTAGTTTACTAGTTTAACCAGTGAAGGTGTGCTATTCTGTCTGCCTGCCCATGTACTGAACTTCTGCCTGTTAACTGACTCTGATACTCTGCTGCATGCCCTGACCTTAGCCTGACTACTGTACAGACCCTTTGCAGCCTGCCCTGACCACGGAATTTCACAAACTCTGCCTGGCGTGACCTCTGTCTGTTTACAGACTACGAGTATTGCCTGACCCCTTGCTGCTTTGCACCAGTGTTTGACACCCATGTGTCTGCTGCCAACTAACCTGGGATTATTCCAAGATGTAGCGGCATGGTCAGTCCCCTGCAGATAAGACCAGATCCCTGTATAGGGGTTAAAGGGTGAAAACCAGGATAACGCCCTTAGGACTAGACCAAAGTCACATTGATTAGTTGGTACAGTGGGTCCACTCCCACTGCCTATTAAAGTACTTTTGATGTCATGCAGCAAATCTAATGAAGTAATGGTGTTGTTGATTGCAGTGTCAACTTAATGGATTTAAGGCATCGAGTATCCAAATGAGAAGCCTGGATCTCAGGACACTGAGTCTACAATTGGACAAAGACAGTCGAAGGGTATACAATAATGTGTCTAGGTAGGTATCCCTGTAAGAAAATCTATGGCCTGTCTCCATTATCCTACATAAACCAGGACTCTAATATACTGCCCACATTGGACAATAATGTAGATCGGCTCACCTCCATGCAGAGACAGTGCTCGGGATTAGGGCTAGCAACCATACACAGGTACAGGGGAAAAACGTAGGTCGATCGGACACTCAATAAAAACAGGGTACTTTATTTGCTCAGAACATATATTAAAAGTACTCCAGCTTACATGCCCTTACTCATAGCATAAATATAAAATGATAAAAGATATATACACCAACAATAAATATCCTCTCCTACATTATGTATGTTCTCCCCTCCTCTCCACATATCACCATTATTATTGTTATTAGTTTCATGTTTATGCTGATTCAGTGTTTGCTATTATAGCTATATACTATAATACTGCCCCCTATGTACAAGAATATAACTACTATAAAACTGCTCCTATGTACAAGAATATAACTACTATAATACTGCTCCTATGTACAAGAATATAACTACTATAATACTGCTCCTATGTACAAGAATATAACTACTATAGGGGGCGGAGCCGAGCCACGCTGCTGAATGGCCGCACGAGCTTGAGCTCCTCCAGCATTCCGGCTCATTTACCCTATACAAGCTTGAATTTTGCCTGATTATGGGGAAACCTGGCAAAGAAAAGACAAGAGGAAGCTCAGAGTCTACCCCACAGCGTTCCAGACAGCCAGAGATGGAGAAATTTCTCCGAAAAACGCCGAGAGCTGCCGCACAGAAAGGCGCCAATATGGCGGCGGCTACTGCTCCAGACTCCGACGTAGGAGACCTATCGGATGCGGGCAGCGGCTCTGATATTTCGGAGAGGAGGCCTAGGGATCCACCGCTGTCGGAACGAACCCTTCGCCGGGTTCTTGAATCTGCCCTCACGCCACTCAAGCAGGATTTGGCGGACATCAAGGACGATATAAAACATCTCGGCCAGAGAGTGGTCACGCTGGAAAGCACGCAAGAAGCCATATTGACCTATGAGGGCAAAGCAGCGGAGGTGCTTGCCTCTCACAAAGCACTATTGAATGATGCCTTCTTGAAATTGGAGGATCAGGAGAACCGGAGTCGCCGGCGCAACATACGCATTCGCGGCCTACCTGAATCGCTAGCGGCGGAGGCCTTACCGACAGTGGCGCGAGAACTGTTCTCCATGATGCTTGGGCCTGAGAGAGCGGAGGGGATAGTAGTGGAGCGCATTCATAGGGCATTGCGCCCTAGGCCTAAACCCCAAGATCCGCCACGCGATGTAATTTGCGGCCTACTGAGCTACGTGGACACCGTTGCTCTTCTGAAGAGGCAAAGAGAGATGGAAGTGCTGGAGTATGACAACGTACCGCTGCAGATGTTCCAGGACTTGGCGCCATCTACCCTGGCGAAGCGGCGCCTGTTCAAGCCTCTCCTGGATGTCCTTCGCAAGACGTCTACTCCATTTAGGTGGCTGTATCCATTCGGTCTGTCGGTGTCCAGGAATGGAAAACTGCTTACGGTGCGGTCACCTGCGGATCTGGAATCGGTCTGGAGGTCCCTTGATGTCCCTCCGGTGGTAATTCCCTCGTGGCTGCCTGCCGACCAAGATGGCCCCCTGCCTTCACCACCGCGAGTATCTGCTTGGCAGACGGCATCTGCAGGCAGACCGGACCGATCGGGACGCGGCAAGTCGGACAGGGCTCTCACCTGAGCCTGTGACAAGGTTTTTGGCTGGTTGTATGAGCATGAACTGCTAATGCCATGCTTTATCTCACTCCGTTAATGTGAAGGGTTGATTACCTCTACCTCTATGCAAAATGTTTTGTTTAACGGTTTCGGGCCTTTCCCTAATGGCCCTATGTTTCGCTGCTATTCAGCTTATAATGTATGTTTTTTATGAAGCGTTATGTCTTGCATGGATGATTCCCTGATGAGGCAGGCCTCCAAAAAGGGGTCTCTTTCCCCTCATGTGCAGGGTAATGACCGGATGATCCCGGTGCTGGATGTGTTTTCTTTTACTTTTTTCTTTCTTTTTTGGTCTATATGTTAGAGACCATAAGCGCTTCACTTGCCCCCTCACCAGTTCATTTCTATTTGGACTGGTGATAAGTGAGGCGCTCGTCACCTCTCGGATGGGTTACTTGTCCGAGCGGGTCATGTGTCTGTTTACTATGTTACATGTTGTTCCCCTCATTTTTTGTTCCTTGACCTCTTTCCCTCCCCTCCTTTCCGCTGCTCTTCTTATTTTGGTGCTTCTTTATGTGACCTGGTGTACCATATGCTCCTATACAGCTGTATGTATCCAAAAATGTCCTCCATAACTGTAGCCTCACTTAATGCACACGGTCTGAACGAGCCATGCAAGTGGGCTCAGACACTTTCCCTCCTCCTGAAGGATAAGGTGTCAGTGGCCTTCCTGCAGGAGACTCATTTTAGGACAGGCAAAATTCCCAAGTTACCCCCTAAGAAATTTGTGCACTGGTTTCATAGCACACATGATTCGGCCAGTAGGGGGGTTAGCATTGCTATACATAAGTGCCTTCCTTTTAAGCCCCAAACTATATCCGCTGACCCTGAAGGCAGATTCCTGTTTGTAAAGGGCGTCTTGGGGGACTCCCCGGTAACGCTCGCCAATTTGTATGCACCTAATAAAGGCCAAATCCCATGGCTCGTTCAGACCCTTGCTGCACTATCATCCTTCTCTGAGGGGTTATTGATTTTAGGGGGCGACTTTAATGTTGCCATGGAACCAGCGGTGGACACTTCGGTGGGCAGACCCTCTGTGTCTTACAGGTTATTAAAGAGGCTAAAAATTTCGCTGAGGAAACTAAAAGTTTTAGACGTCTGGCGGATCATGTATCCCAATGGACGGGATTATACGTTTTACTCCCATGCTAAGACGTCCTTCCATAGATTGGATTATTTATTCATGTCTGACTCACATATACGTAGTGTCTCTGGAGCCCGGATAGGCAATATAACGTTATCTGATCATGCCCCTGTTTTTATAAGCTTTTCTCTGTCAGGTCCGCAAAGGAAGGAACGTGTGTGGCGCCTTAACGACACTTTGGTCTTAGACCCTACACACGCCACCAAACTTAAGGCCTCGATCTCGGAATTCTTTAGTATTAATGACACCCCAGATTCCCCCCCCTCACCAGCTATACTTTGGGAAGCCCATAAAGTGGTCATTAGGGGAGAACTTATTGCCTTGGGGGCTTATGTAAAAAAGCAAAGGACAAAGGCCTTAGACGCTTTGTTAGCTACTATTGCTCGTTTGGAATCCTCCCACAAGGAGTCACAGGCTATTCATACCCTGACGGAATTGACCTGAAGCCAGAACGCGTCTTAAAAACTTATTAAACATCACCTCTGCAAAATTAGTGTTGAGATCCAGGTTCAGGGCCTATGCTCATGGGAATAGGGGAAACAAACTGATGTCGGCTATTGCCAAGAAACAGTTTTCTGATTCCTTTGTTTCCTCTATCAAGGATCCCAAAGGGTTGTTACATAAGTCCACCCCAGACATAGCCAAGGCATTTTGTTCCTTCTATGAAGCCCTGTATAATCTACCCCCGCCGACAGGAGCTACGCCTGGTGTCCTAGCGGAAGCCACTGATAAATTCCTGCAGACCCTTAACCTCCCTTCTATCTCCTCATCTAAGGCCTCTCAACTAACCAGGCCTATTTCAGAGTCAGAAATCCGCAAAGTTCTTATGTCAATCCCGTCAGGCAAGAGTCCAGGGCCTGATGGTTTTTCCATCGTGTATTATAAATCATTCCAAGATGTTTTAATCCCTCGTTTTCAGAACCTGTGTAACTACCTTATGACTGGTGGTTCGCTTGCTCCCCACTCACTGTTGGCACACATTACTGTCCTCCATAAGGAAAATAAGGATCCGACTTGCTGCAGTAATTATAGGCCGATATCCCTGCTTAACAATGATGTGAAGTGGTGGGCGAAGATTCTGGCCTCTAGGCTTCAGGATGTTCTTCCTGACGTGATTCATGAGGAGCAGGTAGGCTTTGTCCATGGCAGGCAGGGGTCGGAGAACACGGTATGGCTTCTCCATCTGGTGAATTGGGCAAAGAGAGCTTCAAAGCCACTGGTTCTGGTAAGTACAGATGCGGAGAAGGCCTTCGACAGGGTCAGCTGGCACTTTATGTCGCGGACCCTGGCGAGGTTTGGCTTCCCGGACCAGTTTGTTACTGCTATACATACCCTATATTCGGCCCCCTCTGCCATGGTCAAGGTCAATGGAGCACTGTCCCCACCATTTCGCATCACTAATGGGACGAGGCAGGGATGTCCCCTCTCACCCGCGCTATTTGTTTTAGTGATGGAGACCCTACTGTGTAAAATTAGAGATGATCCAGATATTATAGGCCTAAGGGTTGGCTCTGGCTACCATGTTACTGCAGCATTTGCGGATGACCTTTTAGTTCTGACCTCTAACCCTTCAGAGTCCTTGCCCAAATTGTTAGATATATTTGAGGACTTTGGATTCGTGTCCAATTTTAAAATAAACTATGGGAAATCCATGACTCTCAATATTTCCTGCCCCAAAAATGTGATCAATGACCTTAAACAACGTACCCCGTTTGCCTGGGCCTCCAGAGACATTACGTTCTTGGGGACGCGAGTCTCGGCTAATGTTCAGGATTTAGCCTCTCTCAACTTTGCTCCTCTTTTGCAAGATGTGCGTAATCATTTACAAAACCTGAAGCTTCCATTTATATCTTGGGTTGGAAGGAAAAATTACCTTAAGACATTCATTCTCCCCAAATTTCTATATATGCTGCAATCCCTCCCTATTTGGTTGCCGAATTCGTATTTCACAGAGGTCCGCCGAGTGTTCACGCGCTTTCTATGGAATAGCAAATCCCCGCGCATTGCCTACCATGTTCTAACAAGGGATAGAAGGTTTGGAGGCTTTGGGATGCCGGATGTAAAATTGTATTATACTGCTGTTCACTTATGCAGATGTGTAACAGCCTTGTCCCGGCCATCTAGCTCACTATGCTCACGCCTTGAATCTGCATTGATCTCCAATCAGGAATGGCTTACCCTGTGGGGAGTTCGGCCCTTCTCAGCCAACCATTGCGCCTCTTCTCCGTTTTTGAAGGGGATGTTGGTAGAGTGGTCCAAGATGGTCCAATCCCACCTGTTCAATTTCCCAAACTCCTGTATGCCACTCAAATTTTTGCAATCTCATATCCACCCCTCAGTGTCAAACCCCTCTGGGATTTGGTCCAAGCTCGCTGATCTCACTTTGCGAGATGTCCTTCTCTCAGATGGTAGTTTGGATTGGAATTTGATACTGAACCGCCCCGAAGTCAAAGCTGCTCCCTTTTTTCACCTGGCAGATTTTAAGAGGGATTCAGTTAAGTGTTCTGGATCCTTTGCGGGGACTGGTTCCTCTTCCTGGCTGGAGAAGAAGGTCCTGGCGATTAAGCCCCCCATTAGGCAACTTTCTCTGATGTATAAAGAAATGCTCTCCAGCTTGCCTCCGGAGCTCAGTTATATGGCCTCTTGGGAAAAGGAGCTGTCTCTGACCTTTACCGAACCAGAGAAAGCCTTTGTTCTAGCCCATTCGCATGGGTTTAACCGCTGTGTTAGAGTCCAGGAGAACTCTTTTAAGTTACTCAGCAGGTGGTACAAGACGCCCGAATTCCTGCATAAATTGAACCCGGGAATTCCTGAAACATGTTGGAGATGTGGCATAGAAACTGGATCCCTGTCTCACATTTGGTGGCTGTGTCACAAGATTCAGCCGTTTTGGAAGCAGGTGGAGTCTTTGATTAACACTATCTGTAAGACCAAGATTGTATTAGATGCTAAACTTGTGTTGGTGTGGTGTCCTAATGATACCCTTACTCCTGCTAAGAATAACCTCCCGACAATGCTACTTACCGCAGCGAAGCTGCTTATCCCCTTTTTGTGGAAAAAGGATTCCCCACCATCTCTCCAAATGTGGACGGATAAGGTTGACCAGATTTACCGTTTTGAGGAGTTGGCGCACTGGGAGAGTAACTCACGCTCTCGCTTCTTAACACTGTGGTCCCCATGGAAAGTATATAGACACTTTGCTTGATAGAGCAGATATGTATCACTTCCTGTTTCCCCTTCCCCCCCCCCCTTTCCTGACTTTTCCTCCTTTTCCCTCCCCATCTCTTCTTACATGTCATGTTTGTATGATTTGCTCATTGACAATGATAACCTGTGATGCCCTCACTTGACTTGTATGCTAGATGACTAGTTTGTATTTTTGGCCATTGTATGGTCATGTGTGGGTCTCGGCCTTGATTTTCTTTCAATAAAAAGAAATATGGTTAAGAATATAACTACTATAATACTGCCCCTATGTACAAGAATATAACTACTATAATACTGCTCCTATGTACAAGAATCTAACTACTATAATACTGCCTCCAATGTACAAGAATATAACTACTATAATACTGCTCCTATGTACAAGAATATAACTACTATAAAACTGCTCCTATGTACAAGAATATACCTACTATAATACTGCTCCTATGTACAAGAATATAACTACTATAATACTGCCTCCTATGTACAAGAATATAACTACTATAATACTGCCTCCTATGTACAAGAATATAACTACTATAATACTGCATCTATGTACAAGTATATAACTACTATAATACTGCATCTATGTACAAGTATATAACTACTATAATACTGATAAATTCTATACACATTATAACAGAAATTTGTTGTGTAATCCATGAAGTTAATAGCCTTTTAACATGTAATTCCTTCCTTCAGCTTTGAGGTCTCCCCCTGCCAGGAGCCTGGGTACAGCCTACAGAGACTGCGGGCATTACGTGCTCATGGGGATGGTAAAGAAGACTGCGGTCTGAGCAGATACATGACCAAATCGCTCCTGCTTCCCATCAACACGTTTGCAGGAATCATTCAGTGACTGCTTGGACTCCTGGCCCTGTATGAACTGCCCCACTGCGCATATATAGCAACCGACACACTACTGCTTCGTGGAGCGGTGGTTTTAAGATTGCAGCTGTGGCAAATCTATACTGTACACTGGAAAGAAACTCACATTAACAATCCATATACCTACTGTAAGTCTGGCACCTTGGGAAGGAGGCAGAAGTGAAGACCCGTGTGTTGCTTATACCGCCTGGACATAAAAAAAGATTCAGTTCTTTTTTCTTCTTGGGATGATCAGGATGAATTCTGCTGTTTATAAGGGAAAAGATAAATATATTTATTTATTAAAATTGCTTCCACGAATAAACTTGTTACAAGGGCTGATGAGTGGGGGCTACGGGGTCTTTCATCCAGAAAACTATGTCATGGCGCCACCTAGTGTCTCAGTCTCAAACAGGCTACTGCTACATATACAGTAAATTACTATGCAGTGTAACGTCATTATATATCTCTGGAGGTTAAAGGGATTGTCTCACTGCACGAAATAGCATTTATCATGTAGAGAAAAGTTAATACAAGACACTTACTAATGTATTGTTATTATACATAGTGCCTCCTTTGCTGGCTTCATTAATTTTTCCATTACATAACTCACTGCTCGTTTCCATGGTTACGACCACCCTGCAATCCATTAGTGGTGGTCGTAATTACACACTATAGGAAAAAGTGCTGGCTTTTCTGGTGGCTGGGACCGTGGGAGCACTCATAGATTGGTGCTTTTTCCTATAGTGTGCAAGCACGACCACCACTGCTGCTGGGCTGCAGGGTGGTCATAACCATGGATACAAGCAGTGTATAATGTGATGGAAAAATTAATCCAGCCAGCAAAGGAAGCAATATGGACAATCACAATACATTAGTAAGAGCCTAAGGCTCCATTCACACGTCCGCAAAATGGGTTCGCATCCTTTCCGCAATTTTGCGGAAAGGGTGCGGACCCATTCATTCTCTATGAGGACGGAATGTGCTGTCCGCATCCACATTTGCGGATCCGCACTTCCGCATCCGTGCTTCCGTTTCCGCCAAAAAAAATAGAACATGTCCTATTCTTGTCCGCAATTGCGGACAAGAACAGGCATATTCTATTATGTCGGCAATGTGCTGTCCGCAAAATGTGGAACGCACATTGCCGCTTTCCGTGTTTTGCGGATCCGTGTCTCCGTGTATCCGCAAAACACATTGCGGACGTGTTAATGGAGCCTAAGGGTCTAGTCACACGTCCGCAAAATGGGTCCGCATCCGTTCCGCAATTTTGCGGAACAGGTGCGGACCCATTAATTTTCAAAGGGGCCGGAATGTGCTGTCCGCATCCGTATTTGCGGATCCGCACTTCCGCAAAAAAAATAGAACAATTGCAATTGCGGACAAGAAAAAGGTATTTTCTATGAGAGTTCCGGCGATGTGTGATCTGCAAAATGCGGAATGCAGATTGCCGGTGTCCGTGTTTGTGGATCTGCAAAACACATACGGACATGTGAATGGACCATCATATTAACTTTGTCTACATGATAAATGCCATTTGCTGAAGTGAGACAAACCCTTTAAGTACTGGCCCCAGGTAAAACTTTTTGTACTAAGGTCTGGGAAATTGTGTGTGTGTGGGGGGGGGGGGGGGATGAAAAAAGTAACAACCGGGTAATCTCATTGTGTATGGCCGGCCAGACACAGGTCAGTTTGCCCCCAGTCCAACCAACATTTAGATGTATGTTTATTTTTTTAAATCAGATAATTTTTTATAAAAAAAATGTTAAAAAATTTTTTATAACTTTTTTAACAAGTTTAAAAAATACAAAAAGGAAAAAAAATAAAAAATTAAAGAAAGGGATATCCATATACAGACAAATCCGATGTTCAGACAACAAACATTGCTTTAACCACAATCGATAGGCATGTTACAGTAATGGATACTTAAGAAGCAGAAAAATACCCTTTCAGATGTATCTCAATATACAATAAACCACCCCCCACCCAGTGATGAGACGGTACATCTAGCATAAATGTCCTGTGTCGCAGCGCAAAAGAAGCTAGAACCTACATATGACCTGATCCCCTGCCTTTCCCGCAATGAATTTATCACACGAGTCCTCCATCCTGGTCACTTGTACATGTAACCTCAGAAACCACGGTTATCTTCAAAGTCACTCCTCCCAACACCTCCAGGGCAGACACATGCCAAACTATGCCTCATTATTCTTATACGATACTCACTTATCCCAGATCTTAATGAACCTAGCCAGAAAGGATCTCGTCCATTCTGTTCAAGAATTCCACCTTAGAAGGTGGTTGTGGTCTAAGCAATTAATTCTTGGCCTGAAAGAGCCCCCCTGCACCCCCGGGCGAGAATTCCTGTTTGTAATGTCCAATATTCCCAACACAAACGTCCTTGGACCATAATACGATAAGCGTCTTTAATACAGGTTAGCACGCCTGTCCAAAAATTCTGAAACTCAGAACATTCCCAGAACATATGTATCTGGGATGCCGGACTCTCCCCACATCTAGGGCAGGAAGCGTCATTCCGAACCCCGATTCTGAACAGAAAGGATGGAGTCCGGTATACACGGTGAACAATAAGTAGCTGGGACATACGTTGGCCTTCACATACTGATAAGCTGAGGCGTTAGTGCCAAACGGCTTTCCATGTATTGTCTGATATAATCCTAACCTCTTCCTCCTATTTTTGTTTGACCACCAAGGAATCATGTTTCACGGATTTTGTGAATAGATTCCTGTATATGGACGATATCAGTCCACTTGAGGAGCCACATGTGATAATCTGTTGCAGCAATGGGACTGACGTACACTTAACCCCTTAGCAATGGGACTGACGTACACTTAGCCCAAGCCTGTTTGGGCCTTTATGACCAAGCGTTTTTCTTCCTTTTTTCATGGTCTCGTTCCAAGAGCTATAACTTTTTTATTTTTCCGTTTTTTACGGGACAAGTTGTAGTTTTTAATGGCACCATTTTGGGGTACACATAACTTTCTGATTAACTTTTATTAACTCTTTCTGGGAGGGAGATGGGGAAAAATACTGCCACTGCGTTTTTACATTATAAATTTTACGGCGTTCATTTTTCGGTACAAATAACATAATATCTTTATTCTCTGGGTCAGTACGATTACAGTGATACTAAAGTTTTACAACTTTTTTTTTCCAATAAAACCCCTTTTATTAACCCCAAAAATTATTTTGCATTGCCACTTCACAAGACCCATAACTTTTTTTTTGTCTTTTTCTATGGAGTTGGGTGAGGGCTTGATTTTTGAGGGACAACTTGTATTTTTCATTGGTATCATCTTGGAGTAAGTGCCGCTTTTTGATCGCTTGTTATTACGTTTTTTTCGGTGGAAAAAGAATAAATTCGAAATTCTGTCTTTTTTTTTTTTTTTTTTTTTTTTTACGGCGTTCACCATAGGGGATAATTTATGTAATATTTATGTAGTCCGGGTCGTTACGGATGCGGCAATACCAAACATATGGGGGATAACGAGATTTTTGTATAACTTACCAGTAAAATCTCTTTCTCGCTCTTTCCTTGGGGGACACAGAAGACCTTGGGTATAGCTCATCTCCCTAGGAGGCGTGACACTAAGAAAAAACTGTTAAGCCCCTCCTCCACAGCTATACCCTCAGCCTGGAGAGAAAGGCTGCCAGTTGCGTGTCCAAGTAGTGAGAAAAGGCAAAGCCCAAGAAGTGGAACCAACAAGCCAACTACCCAACGGGTAAAACAAACTCGGAAACTCGCGTAGATAAAAACAAAGAATGGGTGGGTGCTGTGTCCCCCAAGGAAAGAGCGAGAAAGAGATTTTACTGGTAAGTTATACAAAAATCTCGTTTTCTCGCCCAGTTTCCTTGGGGGACACAGAAGACCTTGGGACGTTCAATAGCAGTCCAAGAGGGGAGGGACTACAGCACCAAGGCGAAGCACCCGAAGGCATCAAGAAACCGCCGCCTGCAGACCAGGCAGCCCAAGACAGCATCCGCTGAAGCCCGAGTATGCACCCTGTAGAACTCGGTAAGGTGTGCAAGGAAGACCAGTGACCGCCTTGCACAAATGCATGGCCGAAGCCCAATGCCTCCGGCCCAGGGGACACCGACCGCTCTGGTGAAATGGACAGTGACACCAAAGGCAGAACCCTGCCCTTGTGCGGTAACCACAACAATAGCCACTCTGAGAAAGCGGAGGAAGCCACCCTGGAGGCCGCAACCCTTGCACGGACCTCCTAGAAACACAAGAGACCAAACGTCGACAAGAGCCGGAGATCTCCAAGCAAAAACGCAAGGCCCAAACAATGTCCAAACGGTGAAGTGTCCGTTCCCGGGGGCGGGAAGGGGAGGACGAATGCCTCGCGGAACTGAAAGACAAACACCACCTTCAGAAGGAAGGAAGAGACGGGATGGAGAACAGCCCTGTCCTATGGAAAGACAGAAGGCTCGGAACAAGAAGGACCGCCACTCAGGCACCCGTCAGAGACCCGACGGCTACGGAAACACAACCGCACAGGACAGAAGGAGTAGAGAGAACTACTGTAACGGCTCCAAAGGAAAGATAGGAGCGCCAAGAACCCAGTATGTAGATCCCAGGGCGGTACCGGAGGGCAGTACAAAGGGAACCCAAGAGCCGCTCCATGGAAGAAGGTCTTGACAGGCCCAGAGGGCCGTGGAACGCTGAAAGAGGAGGGACAGCGCCGACACTTGAAGCAACAGGGTCCCAGTCCCAGGTCCAGGCCGGACTGGAGAAAGACAGAACCATGGAGAAAGAAAGGCAGAGAGGGGAAAACGCCCAGCTTCCCACAGAACCCCAGGTAAAAACCCTAAGTCCTACAACAGAACCTGGACGAACACGGCCAGGAGCGAACACTAACGAGCCCGCTAGAGTCGCCTGGCAAGCGGGTGAAAACCCAACGAGATCATGCGCAGACCAGTAACACGGCCAGAACGGAAGCCGTTCTACAGTCCCAGTGTGGGAGATCCAAGGGCAACCCTGACCGAATGGTAGTCCTCCCAAGTTACCGAGAAGGTAAATCCATGGCAGAACCATTGCCGAGAATGGAAAAAAACTCAATCTGCACCCAGCTGGAGGACAGAACGCGGCAGACCCGGTAAATAGGCACACAGCTAGTACAGCCAGTGCGAACAAGGGAAACAGTACGAGGCCAAAAGGAACACCGGAACCATCCACATGAACAACCATGCTCTCCCCAGAGGGGAGGGCAGCGAAGGAAAGCCTCTGAAGCATGGCCGGGACAGAAGCCACATCGGAGTGAACTGTACCGAGCGGGAGCCAAACAGAGCCGGCGAGAAAAGGCAGTCGAGACAGAGGCCGGCATAACACCCTCCAACCGAAAGGAGGGGTGGGCAACAGGGAAGCCATAGGACAGCTCAAGAGCAGAACCCCGCTACACCGACGCCCGGTTCACCGCCCGCAGAAGGCGAATACCCTGAAGAACCCAAGATGGAGGTCCTCCGGACCTGGGTACGCGAGCACCCAAGAGAAGTTGGGTGATCTTCCCGAGAAGAGCGGCCCGAACCTGGTAACAGATCAGACTGAAGCGCAGAGGGCACCAACCGGAAGGACTCACACCACACCGCATCTGAAGAGGAGGAATGGTCGTAGGCGAGGGAACCGTAGTCCCGCCAGAGAAAACGCAGAATTCGAGGGACGCTGCAGACAGCACTCTCGACTATGTGACCACCAACGCAGGGAAACAATGCCGCGGGAGGACGAACGGTACGCATCTAGGGACCACGAACACACCCCGGGCGGAAGGGACGAAAGGAATGAGTACCACCCAGCTCGGTGCAGTAGCGAACAAGTAGAGCTCGTCTACTTATATATAAGGTATATATATATACCTTTGAACACATTGGGCATTCATTAGCTGTTTGTTGAACACCACCGTAGGCTCACACAGGTGGACAGAACGAGCTCTTTAGAGAGATAGCGCAAGGCTAGCTGCAAGCATCGTATCTCAAGAGAAAAAAGGTATGTTGCAGGAGAAAGGGAGGCATACGTACGAGTAGCCCCGTAAGCAGTGAGAAGACCAACCCACCCATGGGAGGAGAAGGCATACCCGGCCCAAACAACGGACAGAGCGCACAAGAAAGTCCGCTCACTGCAAAAAAATAGTCACTCAGCGAAGGATCAGCCAGAGTCCAACCATACCAACGGAAGTGCAAGTGCAACCTGAAAGGCAGTCATGCACAAGACCAGCACGGCATGCAATGGAACGCAAGCAGTCCGCCCAGAAAAGGGGGGAAATGTACCTGGCCAACACAGCAGTCGGCAAGAGTGCAGAAGCCCGCCCCAAAAGGGGGGGATACCAAGGCCAGTACCTACTATGGAAAAGTAGGACATACCATATTCCGCCCAGAAGGGGGCCATGCCCATGGCCGCACATGTCCAGCAGAACGCAGGAAGGTAAACGTAGGGAAAGGGGGCATGCACAGGGTTATTCTATCATTAAGTGATTGTGCAAAAATCCACCCAACACCGAATTTCGTGAGAGTGCACCACTCCGCCAATGAAGGGGGACGTGTACCAGTTCAGCACCGCATAAACACGGACAGCCGTGGATCGCGTGAGCGTGCAAAATGCCGCCCATGGAATAAGGGGTGGCCATGCACAAGACCAGCACAGATTCCATGGGAGTGCAAGCATTCCACCCAAGTTAGAGGGCATGCTCATGCCCAGAAATGGGGGCCATGCACATGGCCAGCATCGCATCCAGTGAGAGTGCGAGCACCCCGCCATGGATGGGGCCATGCACATGGCCAGCAACGCACTGGCGAGAGAACAAACACAGTCAGTGAGAGTGTACGTATGTCGCCTGAGGAAAGGAGACATGTCCAAGGCCAGCAGCGAATCCAGTGAGAGTGCGGCACACCGCCCACGGAAGGGGGGGGGTCATGCACATGGCCGGCAACGGATCCAGTGAGGTTCAGTGTTCCGCCTATGGAAGGGGAACGTGCACACGGCCGGCACCGTATCCGTGGAGAGTGCAGTGTACCTCTTATGGGAGGGGTAAACGCACATGGCCGGCACCGTATCCGGTGAGTGCAGCATTCCGCCTATGGAAGGGTTCATGCACATGGCCGGCAACGAATCCAGTGAGAGTCCAGTGTTCCGCCTATGGAAGGGGAACGTGCACATGGCCGGCACCGTATCCGGGGAGAGTGCAGTATACCTCCTATGGAAGGGGTTCATGCACATGGCCAGCACCGTAACCGGTGAGAGTGCAGCATTCCGCCTATGAAGGGGTTCATGCACATGGCCGGCAGCGAATCCAGTGAGTGCAACGTCCCGCCTGTGGAAGGGGGTCGTGCACATGGCCAGCACCGCATCCGGTGAGAGTGCAGCAGTCCGCCTAGAAAAAAGGGGGGGTCATGCACAAGGCCAGGCCGCAGCCAAAGAGAGTGCAGTATTCCGCCTAGGAAGGAGGGCCATGCACCTGCAGCCACCAGAACTGGGTGACGCATACTGGCCCGAAAATTTTTTATGCATGCACTTGGCCAGCGCCGTATCCCGGGAGAGGGCAAGAAAACGCCTGGGAGGGGGAACATGCCCTGGCCAGCGCCGCAGCCGGGGAGCGCGACATACCGCCTAAGAAAGGGGGGCATGCCTACAGACAGCATACCGAATGATGAGGCTGCCGCGTCCTGCGCAGCCCACAAGACCAGTTATTCAAAACAAAATTATATATATTTTTTTTTTTTTTAAATTATATTATTATTATTATTTATTAATATTACAGCCTCCCTGAGGCAGAAAGGGGGGCAACCATACAGGGGCACAGGCCGTACAGGCCCATCCGGAGCCGGCCAGTACCCAAAGGGTTAACAGGCATCTGGCCGGGGGGGGGGGGGGGGGGCTCGGCGCTGTGAACTCTTGGGGGCGGGGGAACCACCAGGCGGGAAGAATTCGCGCCTGGAGAGTTCCCGCCCCCCCCCCACAGAGGCCTGAATTTGCGGCCTAGCAGACTGTGAAGCCGGGGCCTAAATTTTACTGGCGCCCGGATGACCGGGGCCGCAAGCATTTAAAGTACCGGCCGGCCTAAGCCGGCCGCGGGTGCCCACATACCGGCCGCGGGAGACCACCCCGAGTGCCGGAATTGCGGTCGGCAGGCCGCGAAGCCTGACAAACTATGCAGCGCCCGGCCGGCCGGGGCCTGTTGGAGCACAGCTCTAGCCAATGCCGGCCGCGGGTGCCCACCCCGCGGCCGGAAGAATCAGGGACCCGAGAGGAGCGTGAGGTGCGGCCCAGCAGGCCGCGACGCCTGGGCCAAAATTTGCGGCGTCCGGCCGACCGGACCGAAGGTCGGCCGGGCCTAGTTGGAGCATAGCTCGCACATGTAACGCCGGCCGCGGGAGCCACCCCGCGGCCAGGAAGAGTCAGGGGCCCGGGAAGGAGCACCGGATGGTGCGGCCCAGCGGGCCGCGAACGTGGACTAAAGTTTTGCGGCTGCCCTGAGCACGCACCGGCAAGCGCCCCCTCTTTGCGCGGACCTCCATCCTGTAGTGAGGCTGCCGCGTCCCTTATGATCTATGGAGGGGAGAGAGGGAATGGGTGAGTGCTGTAGCAGATTGCCGCCTTGCGACAACCCCAGGGACCAGCCTAGGTCCAGCCACCCAATAGCCACTCTGCTTGGATAGGCTAAAGTATGGGGGTCAGTCACGCAGGAGACCGGGGTGGGGGGAGGGGGTCGTAGGGCTGGAGAAGCCACTCTCTCACCATAGCCGTCTTCACCCTCGGTCTGTTCCAGCAGGGTCGCCCCTTCAGCTACTGGCACCGTAGTGGCAGGACGCTGGAAGAGGGGCTTGGCGTGCGGGCGACCCTTGCGCTGGCGGGATGCAGGGGAGCTGGGCTGCCCTGGTCCACCTTGCCTTCTGTGGGGGAGGCAGCAGTGCGGATGACCGGCACTGGCGCAGCTCGACCCCGGGAGAAACAGAGAGGTCAAGTGCGACTCTGTTGTCCCTGATTGTCTGGAACAAAAAGAAAAGAAAAAGTAAAAATCAAAATTTAAACAAGGAGAAAACAGCCCTGCAGTAGCAGGGAGTGTCTTGCCTCCTTGGACACTAAGCAAAAAACTGGCAGCCTTTCTCTCCAGGCTGAGGGTATAGCTGTGGAGGAGGGGCTTAACAGTTTTTTCTTAGTGTCACGCCTCCTAGGGAGATGAGCTATACCCAAGGTCTTCTGTGTCCCCCAAGGAAACTGGGCGAGAAATTTTCTTTTTGCAATTTTTTTCATTGAAAAGCGTATATAATATACAGTATTTTGATTGCTTTTAAAATGTAATGCATTATCTCTATAATAGCAATGCTATTCAAAGATTGACAAGCAGGCTGCGCCAGAGAGGCACAGCCTGCTGGAGATAACTGAAGACAGGCTCGGGGCCCTGATCGGAAGCGAGGTAAGCTTTCCAACACATCAGCATCCCGCAATCGCATTTTCGGGGTGCTGATGGGAGACAGAGGGAGTCCGCTCCCTCTGTCACCACTTTACATGCAGCGGGCGCCAATGCGCCCGGCATGTAAAGGGTTAAACAGCCCGGATCGGCACTTCTGCCGGTCAGGGCTGTGAGAGCCGGGTCCGCGCTCCCCGCTGCACGGGGGAGCCATGCAGCGCTTAGACTGGGCCGCCGTAAAAACGTGGCGGCCCAGCCTAAGGCCCCTTAGTGACCGCCGTAAAAACACGTATGGGTGGTCACTAAGGGGTTAAGCGACATAGCTTTTGCCTGTACCTGGACAGCTCTGAACCCGGACATACCTCCATTTTCACCCATGCTTTACCCCTGACGAGCATCGGAGCAGTTCATGCTCCGATGCTCTCCTTTCCCCTGTGCTAAATCGCGCAGGGCAAAGGCATTTTCAAGAGTTCCGGTGACGTACCGGGCTCTCCATGGGGCTGCCAGGAAGCCCGGCACTGATGGGCGGGCTTTAGTACTGCCCTAGCCAGTAAAACGGCTAGGGTAGCGCTAAAGCACGCCCATCAGAGCCGGTGACATCACCGCCCAGCAGTGTATTATTGTAAACAAAAGAGCCCTTGCCCTGCACAATTTAGCGCAGGGCAAAGAAGAGCATCGGAGCATGAACTGCTTTGATTCTAAAGTCAGGGGGGCTGCCTGGGTGAAAATGGAGGTATGTCCGGACAACCCCTTTAACTGCAAAAATTTAAAGAAAGTTGTATGAGGAAGGGCAAACTTGTTCCTGAAGTGGATTTAAACACACCATCGCTGTACAGCTGAACATCACACCCTTCCGCTCCCATAGGAAAACCCCTCTAGGCGAAACAGTTTCGGTAACTGGGGATTTCTCCATATGGGAGTGACCTGGGTAAAGCCCCGCACAGACAGCAGGTCCCGACACTTGCACCATACCATACATATCTAATTGAATGTAGGGTGTCCTGCCAGCTTACCAGAGAGTCCAATATTTTCTAATAAGGATATGGGGGATTCATTTCCTACAATGTGGGCTATCAGTCTCACAGATGTACTGTCCCCCGGGGCCCTCCCTAACCCCGCAAATGCTGCAGCTGGGAGGAAATGAAATATAGCCATAGATTAGGAATAGAGAGACCTCCCTGGCTCCCATTGGGAACCCCGCAATTTTATTAAATGAATGAAGCAGGCATGCCAGTGGCTCAATTGCAATGGCAAATAAGAGAGGAGATAAGGGGCATCCTGGACGAGTACCTCTCCCCAACTTAAAGGGATTCTGTCACCTCCCCTAAGCCCCTATATGTGTTGGAAATGTTGCTGGATGATCAGGGCTGCCTCTTACATGCCTCCCCACTTAAAGGTGGCCGTCCTCGGCCTTGCTATATAGTCCATAGAAATAATGGTTAATGTAACTTTTTATACAGCAGTACAACATTGTCCACAATACATACAGGTGGACCAAATGAACTCATCAGCAGCGTACCTGTTTGGTGGAACCCCTGCAGTAAGCCTACTGGATCTCCGGAGGTCCTGGCTATCTGTTACGACCTGACTCTCTCCACTAGGAACTGCCAGTCTGGATTCGTCCACCACAATAGGAGGTTCGGGTGTGTCCGAGGGCCCCTCTCCATTACGGGCTGGCAATGGTTCGGTGACAGTGCCTTCATCACCTGTAACCTGGGAGGCTTCTTCAGTGTTGGGAGCAGTCCACCAGTCTTCACCATAATCTCCATCAGAGATAACAAGTTCTGAGTATGGGGCAGGAGGAGGTGTCCTCTGAACAGGTGCGGGATCTTTGGACCGGCATGGCCGTAACATATTCCTATGTAGCGTCCGTGAAGCAAATTCCTCATTCTCAACCTGCACTTCGTAGACCGGACCATTAGGGTACACTCTCTTGATCACTTTATACGGCTGTACTTCCCAACGCTCACTCAACTTGCCTCTGGGACGTTTCTCTCGTACCAGTACCCGATCCCCAGGCTGCAATGGAACCTCCTGAACTGGAGGACGGTCTGTATGAGCTCTCTCCTGTAACCGCTGACCTGCCAACCGGCGAATGGTCTGGAGACGCCGACGGTGTTCTTTCACCCATGAGGTGGTTGATCGCTCTATTAGGTCTTCTGGCTGTTCTAGGTTTAATTCCACGATCTCTCGACCAGCCCTACCGAACAGTAACATGTATGGGGTGTAACCGGTGGTGGTGTGGACACGATTATTGTAAGCCCAGACTAATTCTGGCAGGTAGTCAGGCCAGTGTGCCCTCTTGTCTTCCTCTAGTGTCCTCAGCATTTGCAGCAATGTGCGGTTAAAGCGCTCACAGGCTCCGTTTCCTTGGGGATGATAAGGAGTTGTCCTGGATTTTTCAATGCCGTACAGTCGATGTAGCTCTTCCATCACTTTTCCTTGAAAGCACGCCCCTTGATCTGAATGAATCCGCTTTGGACACCCATAGACCCGAATGAAGTCTTGACAAATGGCTCGTGCAGCGGACTCGGCCGTCTGGTCCCGAGTTGGGGTGACTACTGCAAACTTGGAGAAGTGGTCGATCATGACCAGGCAATACTGTGGACCTCTTGACGATAGACCTCTAGTCTATCATCAACACTTCCAGCGGTTCTGTGGTCTGGATGGACTGTAGGGGTGCTCTCTGTTCTGTACTCTTCGTGAGTTCACACACTCGACACTGTCGGCAAACTTCTTCAACTGTGGCCTCCAGTCGCGGACAATACACATAACGCTGCAGCCACTGGTATGTCTTGACTGGCCCGAAGTGAGCTCCAAACTCATGAGCCTCTTTGGCTATCTCCCGTGCCATTCTTTTGGGTATCACTACCTGCCACCTCGCCTCTAGGTCGGCAGGCTGTTGCCACTTGCGGAACAAAACAGCTCCATGCACTTCCAGTCTGTCCCATTGATGTAGAACGGACTTCATCTCGGCATCCAGATCAGTCCTTTCTTCTTTGTTGGGTTTCCTGCACTGGGTTACCCAGCTTTTCATTTGCTGCAGTCCAATGTCTTCATCTTGCAATCTGCCCCATTCTTCATTAGTTCTCCCCAATGCTTTGGGTAGCTTACGGGCCTCCCCACTTGTCTGGGCCGCGACTGTTGGGGGAGCGAACTTGCGGAAGTCAGGAGTTTCATCTTCTTCCTTTTGTTCATCCATATCCCCTACTGGAGTTTCAAAAGTAACCCTCGAGAGACCATCAGCATTAGTGTTCTCTGTAGCGGAGCGGTAGCGAATTGAGAAGTCATACTTTGCGAGGCGAGCCGCCCAGCGTTGCTCCAGGGCTCCCAACTTGGCCGTACCCAGATGGGCCAGGGGATTGTTATCCGTCCGTACGAAGATCTTAGCTCCTGTCAGATATCCTGCAAATTTCTCCGTCATAGCCCACACCAGGGCAAGGAGTTCCAGCCGGAAGGAACTGTAGTTATGGGGGTTTCGCTCCGTATCTCGCAAGGATCTACTGGCATAAGCGATCAATCTCTCATGTCCATCCTGTACCTGCGACAGGACTGCCCCAAGTCCGTAGAGGCTGCCATCAGTAGCTAAGATGAATGGTTTATCAAAATCGGCATAAGCCAAGATGGGGGCCGATGTCAGGGCTTCTTTCAGGGCCTGGAAGGCCTCTTCCTGTTTCTGTCCCCAGGGGATACTTTGGCCCTTGGGTTGCCCAGCCGTTCCTCTCAACAACTCATTCAGAGGGCCCGCTATTTTTGCGTAGTCTTTGATGAACCGCCGGTAGTACCCAGTCAGTCCCAGGAAGGCCTTCAACTCACGCAGTGTTCTCGGCACTAGCCATTGTCGTATTGCAGCCACTTTGTCTTGGGACGGTAGCACTCCGTCTTGTGACACCCTATGGCCCAGGTACTCGATCTCCCTCTTGAAGAGATGACACTTCTTTGGCTTTACCTTCAGGCCATGGGATCGCAGTCGCTCGAGTACCTGCCCTAGCCGATTCAAGTGTTCCTGAAAAGTAGCAGAGTATACGATGATATCGTCTAGGTATATCAGAGTGGCTTCAAAATTCAGGTCTCCCAGGCATCTCTCCATCAGCCGCTGGAAGGTTCCAGGGGCATTAGTCAGTCCGAATGGCATCCTGTTGAATTCAAATAACCCCATGGGGAGTATGAATGCTGTCTTTGCCTTGTCCTGCTCAGCCACTGGTACTTGCCAGTACCCACTTGCTAGATCCAGGGTGGAGAAGTATTTGGCTCGTCCTAGAGCCGTCAGAGACTCCTCGATGCGTGGCAGAGGATATGAGTCTCGCGCAGTGCAAGCATTCAACCGCCGGTAATCCACACAAAATCGAATAGTGCCGTCCTTCTTGACAAGCACCACTGGGGCTGCCCAAGGGCTCTGGCTTCCCCGCACCACTCCGGAATCTATCATCTGTTTCAATAGCGTCTTCACTTCCTGGTACAACTTGGGCGGAATTTGTCGATATCTCTCCCGAATTGGTGGAGTGTCCCCCGTCAGTATATCATGTGTGATAGCATTCGTGCAGCCAAAGTCATCGGCGTGGCGGGCAAACGCAGCCTGATTCTCCCACAGCATGGTTTCAACTGCTCGCTGTTGGTCTAAACTGAGAGCCTTAACATCTATCTCCATTTGACCCAAGATGGTTCCCCCATTCCATTCTGGGGTCGGCGCCTCTTCTGCACTGGCAGTAACTGCCAGGGTCCAACCAGCATCCCCTACCGGAGCTAGAGTCACTTCTCTCTGACTCAGGATTTCTCCCTGATGTAGGTACACACGAGCCAGTTCCACCCCTGGCGTCAAGGGAACTTCTAGATATCCCACATTCACAGCTCTTATGGGTACTCGTCCTGACCCAGCTCTCCTAGGCCTGTTGGTTCAACGAACACCTCCATGCCTTCAAGATTACGGAAAGTTCCCACGGGTAACGTCAGCACAGTCTCCCGACCAGGGGGAAGGGTGAAGGTAGCCTTTCCTGGCGCTCGGATCGTTCCCACCGCCTGGTGTGCTGGTACACTTTTCTGTGTTCCACAAAAACGGATTAGCCGTTGAAATGCTTTCTGGGTAGGTTTGTGCGGGGTGGCTTGTTTCCAGTAACCCGGCCCCCGTTTGGTGAACATGATCTGATCCAATTCTCGCAGGATATTCATGCCCATTATCACCGGCACATCTTCTTTGAACGTTTCGGGGACCAACAAGATACCTTTCCGCCCCACTTCCTGTCCACATAGCCGTACATTCATCCACACGACCCCTGTGACAGGAATCTGCTGTTGGTTAGCCGCTGTAACCCGGACCAGTGTCTCTCGTTCTGGCTTGGCCAGCGCTTGAAAGTAACGGTAGAAGAATGACTCGGGCATAGTTGTCACCTGAGACCCAGTATCCACTAAGCAGTCGACAGGAACACCTTCGAACTCAGCTCGTATAGTGGGGCACCCTGCGACCAGGTGTTCGGAGCTTTGCTGGGTAACTTGGCTCTCCACCTCCCCTGCAGTACGCCCCACTACTGCAGGGGTCTGTAGTTTAACGGCGGCTCTTGGCGTCCAGCTGGATTATTCCGACACTCTCTGGCGAAATGTCCTAGATCTCCACACCGCCAACACTGTGCCCCTTGACGGCCCACTTTTTGCCTGCGAGTGGGAGGTGCCCTCAGAGCTTGGCTGGATGGCCCCACTGAAGGGTAATGAGGGGCTTGATGGTATGGGAAACTAGCATAAGGGCATTCGGGTGTAGGAACCCACGGAGTCGCCTGATAGGTTTGTTGTCGGGCTGGATAGGCAGCCTCAGTAGTATGGCGCGACTCTATCCGTTTCTCCAGGTGTGTCAACTTTTCGTGCATGGCACTCAGGGAGCTCTGCAAGTCTTGTACCACTCTGACCAGGGCTTCCTCATTTCTCGTAACCCCGGGGGGTGTAACGGTCTGGGTCCGTATTACTCAAGAAGCATAGCCGTCTTCTTTGTTTCGCGTCACGGCCTCTGCCAAAATTTGTCGAAAGGTTAGGGTAGGGTCTACTCTGACTCGTTCCCGCAGAGCCTGTTTCAGGGGATTGCTGTAGAGCCCCAGAATAAATTGTTCCCGCAGTATCCGGTCTATGGGTCCCATGCCAGTAACCCCATCTGCCTCTTTTTTTTGTACCTCGGCCAACACTTCCTGTAGGGCTGTAGCGTACTGAGAGACACCTTCGTCTTCCCGTTGAATCCGGTAAAAAAACTTCGCCCGGAGGTGCCCTGCACTGGCTGTTTCCCCATATATTTCTTCCAGGAATCTCACCATCTCTTGCAATGTATTGCGCGTGGCTTCTGGTTGTAGGAGAAAATTTCTTCGGGCCTCACCCTCGAGAGCGGCCAAAGCAATTTCTACTTGTAGTTCTGGGCTGACATTGTAAATCCTAACAGCACTCTGTAACCTTGTCACCCAGTCTGACAGTGTCATGTTCTGGCCATCAAATTTGGGTAGCAAGTTGAACAACGTGCCAATAGGAAGGGCCCTTGCAAGGGTTCCACCATTGCCTGAGGTACTCACATTAACATCATGCACATTGCCTTCAGCCGCCTCCATCTCTGTGACTGTACCCTGCTCGCAGCGCCACTTGTAACGGTCAGCAGAGGAAGAGACCGTAGAGCAGGACTCAAGTACAGTGCAGCAGACAAGGAGGCTGAAGTAGAAACCGGCTTTATTAAAGGAGAACTCTAACTGCCGGAGAAGCAGATTTACAATATGAACAGCTTGGGAATTCACAATAAAGATAATGGAAATTTGCATAGAGAACACAAATGAATCACAAACACAAGTACAGACAATAGCAGGCTACTCTCTTCTAGGTAGTCCTATCTGTCCCCGCTACCCGGGGTGCACCTCTACGGTGCACTAAACTAAATCCTATTCCACTATGCCCTAGCTCAGGTTAGCATCAGTGCACTCACAGTTCGGTGTCCGCACATGCAGGCAGGTACAGTCTGGGTCCCGATCTGGTTGCTTGCTTGCTTGCTTCAGCGTGGCTCAGCTCTGGCCTCTCTTTGTAGTCTCTGTAACTCTGGTTAGAGATAATCAGCAGCTCTGGACGTGTAATCAGGCAGGGCCTGGAATTCACTCACAGTTCCTCTGGTAAGTGCCTCACACTACAGCAGTCTCTCTTCTACACCAGGACACATCAGCTCAGAGAGCAAACACACTCTAATGTCCCAGATACTGTGTCAGCAGGCAGGGAGCAATCACTCTAATCTTCCCTGTGGATCTCCCTCTCAGTGCACAGCGTCCTTCTTCCTGTGTACTCAGACACCTTCAGCCCAGGCTCTCTGCTCAGCCCGGGAAAAAACACTTAAAAGGGGTTGTCCGGGTTCAGAGCTGAACCCGGACATACCCTTATTTTCACCCCCGCAGCCCTCCTGAGCCTGGCATCGGAGCATCTCATGCTCCGATGCGCTCCCGTGCCCTGCGCTAGATCGCGCAGGGCACAGGCTCTTGTGTTTACAATAACACACTGCCGGGCGGTAACTTCCGCCCAGCAGTGTGTTCGGTGACGTCACCGGCTCTGAGGGGTGGGCTTTAGCTCTGCCCTAGCCGTTTTACTGGCTAGGGCAGAGCCAAATCCCGCCCATCAGTGCCGGTGACGTCACCGGGGTTCCTGTCAGCCCCATAGAGAGCCCCGATACGTCACCGGAACTCAGAAAAATGCCTTTGCCCTGCGCGATTTAGCGCAGGGCAAAGGAGAGCATCGGAGCATGAACTGCTCCGATGCTCATGTCAGGGGGGCTGCCGGGGTGAAAATGGAGGGATGTCCAGGTTCAGCTCTGAACCTGGACAACCCCTTTAACTCCTTGTCCTCTGGAAACAACTCCTCTCACTGTCCTACTCAGCCACAGTGGCCTCTGGTGGCTGGAGGGAAACATGACAGTCTGCTATATATATATGTGTTGGAAATGTTGCTGGATGATCAGGGCTGCCTCTTACAGTATCATGTGATGAGCACAGTGATGTCACCACAGGTCCTTTGATAGGTCCTGAAGAAAGAACAGGAGACCGGCAGCTACGCGATCAATTGGAGGAGGTGAGTTAATTTTTTTTATTATTTTTTTTTAACCCTCAATTGACCTTCTTACTAAGCATTCTGTATTAAGAATGCTATTATTTTCCCTTATAACCATGTTATAAGGGAAAATAATACAGTGAATAGACTTTCATCTTAGCAACTATGCGTGAAAATCGCACTGCATCGCATTTGCTTGCGATTTTCACGCACCCCCATTGACTTCTATGGGGCCTGCGTTGCATGAAAAACGCACAATATAGAGCATGCTGCGATTTTCACGCAACGCACAAGTGATGCGTGAAAATCACCGCTCATGTGCACAGCCCCATAGACGTGAATGGGTCCAGATTCAGTGCGGGTGCAATGCTTCACCTCACGCATTGCACCTGCGTGGAAATCTCACCCGTGTGAACCCAGCCTTAGGCTACTTTCACACTAGCAGCACGGACCTCTGGCAGGCTGTTCCGTTGGGTGAACAGTCTGTTGGATCCATCCTGCCGCTAGTGAACGTGTGCCCCGGACTGCCGCTCTGTCCCCATTGACTATAATAGGGAAGGGGCGGAGTTCCGGCGAGGCACGGCAGCGCAAGAGCGAGAGGCTGCTGGAATAAATGTCGGACATGTCGTAGTTTTATTCCGGCAGCCTCTCGCCGTGCGCTGCCGTGCCTCCGCTGGAACTCCGCCCCCATTATAGTCAATAGGGACGGAGCGCCAGTCCAGGGGCATACGTCACAAGCGGCAGGACGCATCCGACAGGCTGTTCATCCGACGAAACAGCATGCCGGAGGTCTGTGCAGCTAGTGTGAAAGTACCCTTAGCCATACTCTGCGTGGTAAAATGTCAGACCAGAATAGATATCACTTGAACCCCGGTATTTTAACCAGTGCTCAATCCAAGACCATGCTGTCAATGTACCCGTCTCATCGTTAGACTCGCCCCTTCCCCAAACCCTTATAAGCAATTTAAATATACAGTCATGGTTCAAAGATGCATACAATATAGTATGTAACAAAAAAAACATATATGAGGCAAAAAACCTTCCTGTAACCGGGCACCGGCATAGTAAAAAATTAAATAAAAATAATAATACGTTGTCTAAACATTAAACAAAGAAAAAGAGGGCTTCTCTAACCTGCCTAATAGACAGTAGAGTCTGCAGTGTGTAGCATAGAAATGACCCATATACTATATATGTGTGCGTCCTGTCAACCATAAACTGCCTCTTATGCTCTAATAGTAAGTGTTATTACAGTTCTATCATAAGACTAAGAGGTCTAGTACTAAAGAGAAGTATCACAATAATTAGGTACAAAAAGGAAGACATTGTATTGCACTTATCATACGCGTCATGCGAACCGATCGGAATCCACAACAGTTCCACGGAATAATTGCAAGAGCTGCATTCAGCCTGTGTTTGCTGAGGCTTCGAGGGAGCGTTCATTGGTGTCCAACTATTGTGCCGCGTCCAACGGTGTTTCAAATATGCAGACTTCTCCCTGCGCCACCACTCGCAGCTAAGGCTACTTTCACACTAGCGTTCGTCGGTCCGCTCGTGAGCTCCGTTTGAAGGAGCTCACGAGCGGACCCGAACACCTCCGTCCAGCCCTGATGCAGTCTGAATGGAGCGGATCCGCTCAGACTGCATCAGTCTGGCGGCGTTCAGCCTCCGCTCCGCTCGCCTCCGCACGGCCAGGCGGACAGCTGAACGCTGCTTGCAGCGTTCAGCTGTCCGCCTGGCCGTGCGGAGGCGTGCGGATCCGTCCAGACTTACAATGTAAGTCAATGGGAACGGATCCGCTTGAAGATGACACCATATGGCTCAATCTTCAAGCGGATCCGTCCCCCATTGACTTTACATTGAAAGTCTGAACGGATCCGCTCAGGCTACTTGCGCACTTGCGAAATTTTTCTAAGTTATTAATGCAGACGGATCCGTACTGAACGGAGCCTCCGTCTGCATTAATATGATCGGATCCGTTCAGAACGGATCCGATCAAGCGCAAGTGTGAAAGTAGCCTTAGCCGGGTACATCATAGAATTGGGAATCTGTACATCCTGGAGGCGACATTTCACATCTTGGAATTTTACTCTTCTGCAATAGACCTCAGCGGAAAAGTCCAGAAAGATAGAGACTTTATTTCCATTCATTAATAAATCAGGATGGTCTCTTGCCTTTTTGAGAATAGTGTCCCTGTCCCTGAAGTGCAGCAGCTTCAACAGTACTGGACGAGGGGAGGCCCCTGGTGGCGGAGTGCGGAATGGCACCTTATCTGCTCTTTCGATGGAAAACATACGAGACAGAGTCCTTGCCAAATTTAGTGGTCAGGCAAGCTTCAAAAAAACATCACTGGATCAGGCCCCTCAGCCTTTTCAAGGACCCCAAATCAGCCTGAGATTATTCCTGTGCGACCTATTTTCTAGGTCGTCAGTTTTGAACATCAATAAAGACACAATCTCTCTTCACTGGGGGTAACTGATCCTAAATAGTGCTCCCTCTATCCTCCACTTCTTTGATCCTCTCATTCACCTGCCTGAGTGCAGTGTCCCTCTCAAGTGACCGTGGGCCCCGCAAACGTATTTTAATTATGTATTAATGTCATGTGATATGCCTGTATTTAGTATTTTATCTCCTGTCATATTCTCCATGTCACAATGTGATTCCATATGCAAATATCCTTTACACAGACCTAGTCAGGGTGCACTACACTTGTTTCTCCACAAGATGGAGCAGTGTCAGTGTGTATATATAGCTTAGCTCAGACCTAAGTTAGGCTGTGCAGTTCAGTTCAGTTTAGTTGCTGGTTGAGGTCAATCCAAACCAGTTCAGATGAGCTCAGGTAAATCCAAGTGAGAGTTCAGTTGAATGCAGTTCTCTCATGAGCCTACAAGAAAGCAACAGCGATGTAGCTGAATATCTGGAGGGAGGCATATTCCTAGCCTCTCTACTCTGTCCCTGTCGGTTCCATAACCCAGGGTTAAGGCCTGCAAGTATTCTACCTAGAGGTGAGCAATCCACTACTATAGATCGCTCTTCCAGGGTGACCAATGTCTAAACTGTATGCAGCCGAGTATATAAGGAATTATCACGTTTATGCAAGAAGGATTAGCGAGATAGTCATTACCTGAGGACTTATTAGGTACCTTTGTAATAGGATTAGGAGATAGCTTGAAGCATCTACATCTCAAGTTCAAATCCTGAGGACAGTCAGGCCAACTGTCAGAACAACATTCGAATAGAAGTTTCAGGATTCAGAAAAGCACCTTCAATCAAGGATTAGGATCAGGCTGGAGTTGTTACCAATGTAAGGGCTCTTTCACACTTGCGTTGTTCTTTTCTTCCGGCATAGAGTTTCGTCGTCGGGGCTCTATGCCGGAAGAATCCTGATCAGTTTTATCCTAATGCATTCTGAATGGGGAGAAATCCGTTCAGGATGCATCAGGATGTCTTCAGTTTCGGACCGGAACGTTTTTTGGCCGGAGAAAATACCACAGCATGCTGCGCTTTTTGCTCCGGCCAAAAATCCTGAAGACTTGCCGCAAGGCCGGATCCGGAATTAATGCCCATTGAAAGGCATTAATCCGGATCCGGCCTTAAGCTAAACGTCGTTTCGGCGCATTGCCGGATCCGACGTTTAGCTTTTTCTGAATGGTTACCATGGCTGCCGGGACGCTAAAGTCCTGGCAGCCTTGGTAAAGTGTAGTGGGGAGCGGGGGAGCAGCATACTTACCGTCCGTGCGGCTCCCGGGGCGCTCCAGAGTGACGTCAGGGAGCCCCACGCGCATGGATGACGTGATCACATGGCACGTCATCCATGCGCATGGGGCGCTCTGACGTCATTCTGGAGTGCCCCGGGAGCCGCACGGACTGTAAGTATACTTCTCCCCCGCTTCCCACTACTACTATGGCAACCAGGACTTTAATAGCGTCCTGGCTGCCATAGTAACACTGAACGAATTTTGAAGACGGATCCGTCTTCAAATGCTTTCAGTTCATTTGCGTTTTTCCGGATCCGGCGTGTAATTCCGGCAAGTGGAGTACACGCCGGATCCGGACAACGCAAGTGTGAAAGAGCCCTAAGACTTTCATTATCACCAGCCTAGTCTGAGCAGTACCGTATATGCCGGCGTATAAGATGACTGGGCGTATAAGACGACCCCCAACTTTTACACTGAAAATACAGAGTTTGGGATATACTCGCCGTATAAGACTACCCCTTTTTCAACACACACCAAAGAAAAGTTTAAAAAGCATTAGATCCGATTTCAATATGGTAATTTTAATTCAAATAAGTATGACATGCTGTTTGTCATCAAACATGTAAAAATAAAACAGTGCAAGTGGATTAAACTTTTCCTAATTCACTCTTAAGCTGAAAGGAAGGGAAATACAATAAACCCATGGAAGCTGCCATGCTGTCAACCAAACTGGAACTGATAGTGATAGGAGGAAGATAACGATGCACATATGCACATCTGCGCCGCACTTAGATACGCCGCACGGAGATCTCGCACATGCGCAGGAGTGAGATGCGAGCGGCCGTGAGGATGGCGGTACAAGGAGCATACAAGGTACAGAGCAGGGGGGAGGCATACAAGGTACAGAGCAGGGGGCGGTATACAAGGTACAGCGCAGGGGGGGCATATGCCGTGGGTTACATCGCAGCTCTCAGCTGCTGGGGATACAAGGCAATAGCCCGGGCTCTCTCTGTTGATAATTCGGGCGTCCTGGCACTGCATCGCCTGCCATACCCGGCGTATAAGACGACCCCCCACTCTAGAAAATATTTTCTAGGGCTCAAAAGTCGTCTTATACGCCGGTATATACGGTAGTTTTCTCATGTATTACAAGAGCCTGTACTTCATTGAGGATTTGCATTCCCCTTTCCCCATATGCATGGGAGATTGTGCTTAACCTCTTCAGGACACAGGGCGTACCTGTATGCACTGTGTATTTCTGATCACCGCCGCGTGACGGGCGGTGATCGTAAGCCGTTACCTGCTCAAATCATTGAGCAGGCACCTCGGCTAAATGCGCGGGGGGGTCCCGTGAACCCCCCATGTCGGCGATCGCCGCAAACCGCAGGTCAATTCAGACCTGTGGTTTGCAGCTTTTACCTATTGCGGTGGTGCCATCGTGTCCCCATGCGGCTGTAGGGGGGACCCGATGGCATGGAAGGCAGCGCGATGCCTAAGGAAGGCATCGGCGCTGCCTTCCGGTGACGAGCCTGTGAGATCCAGCCCCCTGGATCTCACATGCCGGAAGCTGTATGAGTAATACACAGTATTACTCATACAGCCAATGCATTCCAATACAGAAGTATTGGAATGCATTGTAAAGGATCAGACCCCCAAAAGTTCCAGTCCCAAAGTGAGACAAAAAATAAAGTGAAAAAAGTTGAAAAAATAGTTTCCCCCCCAAAAAATTACGTTTCAAGTAAAAATAAACAAAAACGTCATTTTCCCCAAATAAAGTTAAAAAAATAGGGGGGAAAAAAATAGACATATTAGGTATCGCCGGGCCCGTATCGACCGGCTCTATAAATATATCACATGACCTAACCCCTCAGATGAACACCGTAAAAAATAAAAACTGTGCTAAATAAACCATTTTTTTGTCACCTTACATCACAGTACAACAGCAAGCAATCAAAAAGGCGTACGCCCACCAAAATAGTACAAATCTAACCGTCACCTCATCCCACAAAAAATGAGCCCCTACCTGAGACAATCGCCCAAAAAATAAAAAAAACTATGGCTCTCAGAATATGGAGACACTAAACATGATTTTTTTTTTGGTTTGAAAAATGATATTATTGTGTAAAACTTACATAAATAAAAAAAGTATACATATTAGGTATCGCCGCGTCCGTATCGACCGTATCTATAAAAATATCACATGACCTAACCCCTTTAGATGAACACCGTAAAAAATGTAAAATAAAAACTGTGCTAAAGAAACAATTTTACATATTAGGTATCGCCGCGTCCGCAATAGGTTACTCTATAAAAATATCACATGACCTAACCCCTCAGGTTAACACCGTAAAAAAATAACAATAAAAACTGTGTAAAAAAAGCCATTTTTTGTCATCTTACATCACAAAAAGTGTAATAGCAAGCGATCAAAAAGTCATATGCATCCCAAAATAGTGCCAATCAAACCGTCATCTCATCCCGCAAAAAGTGAGACCCTATCTAAGATAATCGCCTAAAAACTAAAAAAAAAAATATGTCTCTCAGACTATGGAGACACTAAAACATTTCTTTTTTATTAAATCATTGTGTAAAACTTACATAAATAAAAAAATTGTATACATATTAGGTATCGCCGCGTCCGTGACAACCTGCCCTATAAAAATACCACATGATCTAACCTGTCAGATGAATGTTGTTAATAACAACAAAATAAACGGTGCCAAAACAGCTATTTCTTGTTACCTTGCCTCACAAAAAGTGTAATATAGAGCAACCAAAAATCATATGTACCCTAAACTAGTACCAACAAAACTTCCACCCTATCTCATTGGAGTTTCTACTCTAGGGGTGCATCAGGGGGGCTTCAAATGGGACATTGTGTCAAAAAAACAGTCCAGAAAATTCTGCCTTCCAAAAACCGTATGGCATTCCTTTCCTTCTGCGCCATGCCGTGTGCCCGTACAGCAGTTTACGACCACATATGGGGCGTTTCTGTAAACTACAGAATCAGGGCCATAAATATTGGGTTTTGTTTGGCTGTTAACCCTTGCTTTGTAACTGGAAAAAAAATATTAAAATGAAAAATCTGTCAAAAAAGTGAAGTTTTAAAATTGTATCTCTATTTTCCATTAATTCTTGTGGAACACCTAAAGGGTTAACGACGTTTGTAAAATCAGTTTTGAATACCTTGAGGGGTGTAGTTTCTAGAATGGGGTAATTTTTGGGTGGTTTCTATTATGTAAGCCTCACAAAGTGACTTCAGACCTCAACTGGTCCCTAAAAAAGGAGATTTTTGTATAACTTACCAGTTAAATCTCTTTCTCGCTCTTCCTTGGGGGACACAGACCTTGGTATAGCTCAGCTCCCTAGGAGGCGTGACACTAAGTAAAACTGTTAAGCCCCTCCTCCATCAGCTATACCCTCAGCCTGGAGATAGAGGCTACCAGTTGCGTGTCCAAGTAGTGAAAGGATAACAACCAATAACGGAAACAACCAGCCAGCAACCCAACGGGGCGCCAGACCATAACCCTGTAACCAAACACAGAAGGGTGGGTGCTGTGTCCCCCAAGGAAGAGCGAGAAAGAGATTTAACTGGTAAGTTATACAAAAATCTCCTTTTCTCGCCCATTTCCCTTGGGGGACACAGACCTTGGGACGTTCAAGAGCAGTCCAAGAAGGGAGGGACCACAAACCCAAGGCGGAACACCACCAGAGCATCAGGAAACCGCTGCCTGCAAAACCAGGCGGCCCAACGCAGCATCCGCTGATGCATGCGTATGCACCCTATAGAACTTTGTGAAAGTGTGCAGAGAGGACCAAGTGGCTGCTTTGCACAACTGTTCAGCCGAGGCCCGATGCCTCTGCGCCCAGGAAGCTCCAACTGCTCTGGTGGAATGAGCAGTGACGCCAAAAGGCGGAGGTCTGCCCTTGGCTCGATAAGCCTCAGACACCGCCAGTTTAATGAAACGGGCAATAGCCACCTTGGAGACCGCCAACCCTTTGCGCGAACCCTCCGGAACCACAAACAGGGAGTCCGTGCGCCGAAAGGACCCGGTGACCTCCAGTAAATCCTCAACGCCCTGACCACATCCAGACGGTGCAGTTCCCGTTCTCTGGGGTGGGAAGGAGAGGGACAGAGCGACGGAAGGACGATGTCCTCATTGATGTGAAAGGCGGAGACCACCTTTGGCAGGAAAGTCGGGACAGCCGAAGCACAACCTTATCCTGGTGGAAGATCAGGAATGGTTCGGAGCAAGAAAGAGCCGCTAACTCCGACACCCGTCGGAGAGACGTGACGGCCACAAGAAAGATGACCTTGCAGGACAGAAGGCGAAGGGAGACCTCCCGTAAAGGCTCGAAGGGGGCTGATTGGAGCGCCGAGAGCACCACATTCAGGTCCCAGGAAGGAACTGGAGGGCGGTACGGCGGAACAGAGTGAGCCACCCCTTGTAAAAAGGTCTTAATTGGCCCTAGAGGGGCCAGGGGACGCTGGAGAAGAATAGACAGCGCCGAAATCTGACCCTTCAGAGAACTGAGGCACAGCCCCAGGTCCAGACCCGACTGGAGGAAGGACAGGATTGTGGGAAGAGAAAACCGGAGAGGTGGGATGCTCCGGGACTCACAGAACCCCAGATAGGACCTCCAACCCCGATAGTAGATCCTAGAGGATACGGGCTTACGAGCCCGGATCATGGTGCGGACTACGTCCGCGGAGAAACCCCGTCGCGTTAAGACGGCGGTCTCAATAGCCACGCCGTCAAACGTAGCGAGCCTAAATGCTCGTGGAAGATCGGTCCCTGAGAGAGAAGGTCTTCCCTGGAGGGCAGTGGCCACGGTGCGTCTGCCAACAGCAACATTAGGTCGGCGTACCAAGACCGGCGGGGCCAATCCGGGGCGATTAGAATCGCGGGGACGCCCTCTGCCGCGATCCTCCGAAGAACCCGTGGCAGGAGGGGAAAAGGAGGAAAGACGTACAGAAGGGAGAATTCGCGCCACGGAAGGACGAGCGCGTCGGCGCCGTATGCCTTCGGGTCCCGTGCCCTGGCCAGGTATAGGGGGACCTTGTGGTTGAATTTGGAGGCCATGAGGTCCACGTCGGGGCGACCCCAGCGAAGACAAAGGGCTTCGAACACCTCTGGGTGCAGGGACCATTCTCCCGGGTCGATGGTGGACCGGCTGAGGAAATCCGCCGCCCAGTTGTCCACCCCCGGGATGTAAATCGCAGATAAGGCCGGCACGTGCGTCTCCGCCCAGAGGAGAATGAGGGTCACCTCTTGCATCGCTGCGAGTGCCTCCCTGATGGTTTATGTATGCCACAGCCGTGGCATTGTCCGATTGGATCCGAACAGGGTGGCCCTCAGCAGATGGGTCCAGTGTCTGAGGGACAGAAGAATCGCCCTCAGTTCCAGAATATTGATTGGAAGTCTGGACTCCGATAGAGACCAAACGCCCTGGACGGACCGGGGAGGGAAAACCCCCCCCCCCACCCCCGTAAGCTGGCATCTGTGGTAATCACCAGCCAGTTCAGTGGAAGGAAGGACTTCCCCCTTAGAGGGATATGCAACCACCAGCCGAGGGAAGCTCGAGCCAGGGGAGGCAGAAGAAAGGTCCTGTCCAGACTCCTCAGTGATTTGTCCCAGGCCGACAGAATTGCCCTCTGAAAGGTGCGGGATCGGAATTGTGCGAACGGCACCGCTTCGAAACAGGCAACCATCTTTCCCAACAACCGCATGCTGGATCTGAGGGAAGGGCGGTGATGATGGAGGAGACTGCGAACCGACCCGCGAAGGGCCAGACGCTTGTCCGACGGAAGGCGGACCTCCGCCAACTCTGTATCCAGGAGCATCCCCAGGAAGATCAGCCGTCTGGAGGGGGTAAGGGAAGATTTGGGGTGGTTGATAATCCAACCGAACCGCGTCAGGGTCTCCAGAGTGAGTTCCACACTGCGGGATGTCTGAGAGAAGGAGGGTGCCTTGACCAGGATGTCGTCCAAGTATGGGAGAAGAAAAACACTTCTTGAACGTAGAAGGGCCAAGACCTTGGTGAACACTCGAGGAGCAGTCGCCAGACCAAAGGGAAGGGCGACGAATTGGAAGTGATCGTCCCCCACCGCAAAGCGCAGGAAGCGGTGATGACATGGAGCAACCGGAACGTGGAGGTATGCATCCTGAATGTCGATTGAGGCCATGAAATCCCCTCTTTCCAGGGAGGCCACTGCGGACCTGAGAGACTCCATCCGGAATCTCTGCAGTCGGAGAAAACGGTTCAGGCGTTTTAGGTCCAAGACCGGACGCACTGAGCCTTCCTTCTTGGGAACCACAAAGAGGTTCGAGTAGAACCCCCTGAACCTTTCCGTCGGAGGCACGGGGGCGACGACACCCTTGTCCATTAGAGAGTGAATGGCCGCGAAGAAGGCGGCCACTCGTACGGGATCTCGCGGAGGACGGGATCGGAAGAAACGGTCTGGCGGAATGGACGCAAATTCGATTTTGTATCTGCAAGATACAATCTCGAGCGCCCATGCGTCTGAGATGTGGGCCCGCCATACGTTCCTGAATAGGAGAAGGCTGCTGGCCTGTGGGAGCCCGTGCAGGCTGGGACTTGCGCCAGGTAGGTTGCGTCCGAAAAAACGGCTTCTTGCGTCTATCCTGGGCTGGGCCAGAGGAAGAAGAACTGGCCGCGGGTCTAGACCCGGTGGGCTTGCGAAAGGACCGAAAACGGGACGAACCAGCGCGACCACGGGGGGCGCCCATTGGCCTGGACTGGGGGAGGTGAGTACTCTTCCCACCCGTGGCCTCTGATATAAGTTCGTCCAGACGGGTTCCGAACAGGCGGGATCCCGTGAATGGTAGGCCGGCCAAAGAGCGTTTGGAAGCGGCGTCCGCCGCCCAAACCTTCAGCCAGAGTTCCCTCCTGACAGAAACTGCCAGGGCAGAGGAACGGGCAATGAGGGCACCCGCATCAAGGGAGGCCTCACAGACGAATTTTCCGGCCTGAACAATTAGTTGGGCTAAGGAACGGAGGTCCTGAACAGGGACGTCCGACCCTAACTCCCGTTCCAGTTGCAAACCCCATTCAGAGACCGCTTTGCCAACCCAGGCGGAGGCAAAGACCGGTCTAAGGGCCGAACCAGAGGCAGTAAATATGGCCTTGGAGAGGGATTCCGTACGACGGTCCTCAACAGACTGGAGGGAAGATCCGTCCTGTACAGGAATAGTAGTGCTTTTGGACAGGCGAGCCACGGGAGGATCAACCTTAGGCGGGGATGTCCACGTGGTCACAGAATCCGCTGGAAAGGGATAACAAATGTCCAGCTTTTTGGGTGTAATAAAGCGGACGTTAGGCCGAGTCCAAGCCTTGGATACCACAGAAGAAAAATCAGCGTGTATGGGAAAAACCTTGGAGGCCTGTTTGGGGCGGAGAAAGGACACGCCGACCTGTTCAGAGCTGGGGGGGTCATCGTGTAGCTGAAAGGTATCACGGATGCTAGTGACAAGATGCCCCACCGCGGACGCCAATTTGGACGGAAGCTCTGAGTCCATGTCCACGTCCGAATCCGCCAGTTCTCCCTCAGAAAGCGTATCCCTTTGAGAGGATAGACTTGACTGAGCTCGCACGCATGGCGGAGAGAGTGAAGCATCTGGAGAAGATGTGCGCTCAACCCTTGAACGTTTCTGAGTATGCCGGGCCCTGGAAGATTCGCTGGGAGGCAGGGAACCAGTGGGGGCGGCAGAAACGGTAGTCCCAGCGGGTGCGACAGGGATTGTGGCAGCCTGCGGGAGAGGCGGTCTATCCACGAGACGGCCCACTACGTGTGTAAGGCTTTCCACCGCCTGAGACAGAGACCTAGCCCAGTCAGGGGGTTCAGAGGCACCGGGGGGCGCAGCGGGAAGCGGGCCCTGCACCGGGGCCTGACATGCAAGGCAATGCGGCTCAGATTGCCCACGCGGAAAAAGTTCCTTACAGGCGGTACAGGCATGGTACCAGGGTTTGGGGGCACCTGTGGGATCTGACATGCTGAAGTGTGGTTGTACTCTAATATAGAGACCACAAAGGGTTATAGCAGCTATGACCAGGAGGGTTAGGAGAGGGTTAACTGTCCTACCAGTGCCTCAGAAGAACGTCAGGAGATGGCCCAGATCAGCAGCAGCAGAGAAGCAGTGAACAGCAGTGAGCAGCAGAGAGCAGCAGAGAGCGCCCACAGAAGCCGAGCGATGTACACAGGAGGTTAGAGTCCCCCACCGTGTCCCAGCTTCCTGTCAGGAGTGAGGAAGCGCGGGAAACCTCAGCAGAAAGCGCGGGGAACAAGCTCCGCCCCCTCCAGCGCTTGAAATGTCTCCTGTGAAGGAGAACGTAGCTCCGCCCCCAAAATGACGCGCGGAAGCCCCGCCCCCTGCCGGGACCGCTAAGCCCCGCCCCCCCGTTCTCGGCGGGAAGGGGGAGAGAGAGAAGAGAAAAATGGAGTCAGCCCCGATAAGGGGGAGGGGGGGGGGGGGGGAAGATAGCAGCGTGGGGGGGAAAAGCGTGGGGGTGCTGAGGATGCTGCTGTGCTGCATTGTCCTGCAGATGAGCGCTCAGAATGAGCGACCACGGGTGCCCCCCTTACCCAGAGGGGTAGATGCTGCAGATAGGGACGGGGTATGGGCTGGAATAGCCATCTCACCGTGCGACGTCTTCACCCTCAGTCCTTTCCAGCAGGGTCGCCCCTTCAGCCACTGGCACCGCAGTGGCAGGAAGCTGGAAGAGGGGCTTGGCGTGCGGGCGACCCCCTAGCTGGCGGGATGTAGGGGAGCCATTGCTGCCCAGATCCTCCTATTGCTTCTGTGGGGGAGGCAGCAGTGCAGATAAGTTGGCACTGGCGCAGCTCAACCCCGGGAGAGCAGAGAGGTCAAATGCGTCTCTGGTATCCCTAGGAAAAAATAAAATAACAAAATTAGAAGAAAAAGTAAAAATAACAAGGAGAAAACAGCCCTGCAGTAGCAGGGAGTGTCTTGCCTCCTTGGACACTAAGCTAAAACTGGTAGCCTCTATCTCCAGGCTGAGGGTATAGCTGATGGAGGAGGGGCTTAACAGTTTTACTTAGTGTCACGCCTCCTAGGGAGCTGAGCTATACCAAGGTCTGTGTCCCCCAAGGGAAATGGGCGAGAAATTGGGTTTTTGAAAAGTTCAGAACAATTTCAAGATTTGCTTCCAAACTTCTAAGCCTTGTAACATCCCAAAAATATAAAATATCATTCCCAAAATGATGTATACATGAAGTAGACATATGGGGAATATAAAGTAATAACTATGTTTGGAGGTATTACTATGTATTATAGAAGTAGAGTAATCGAAACATGGAAATTAGCAATTTTTTACAAATTCTTTGTAAATTTGGTATTTTTTTATAAATAAAAATTTATTTATTTTACTTCATTTTACCAGTGTCATGAAGTACAATATGTGCCGAAAAAACTATCTCAGAATGGCCTGGATAAGTCAAAGCGTTTTAAAGTTAATCACCACATAAAGTGACACTGGTCAGATTTGCAAAAAATGGCCTGGTCCTTAAGGTGAAAATGAGCCCAGTCCTTAAGGTGTTAATGCATTAAAATGTGTTGTAATCAAGAGTCATCATCAGTAAAGTGCCATTCTGAGTTTCATCCTGCTTGCCTCAGACTCAGTTCCTCTATTAATACTACAGTAAATGGTTGTACCTCCATATAAAAGGTACTGGCGTCACGACTATAAGAGACCTTGCCACTGCCACATTAATACAGACCACCAAGGGCACCTCAAACCACCATCTGGCCAGTGTCCCTTACACCAGAGTGTGCCCCAGAGAATACTTGTGCCATTCTCCTTTTCACTTATGCAAGCCTGCCCAGGGATGACAGAACTGTATTTACCTTGGCCCACCTATTGCTCACACCGTGACCTCACATAATTCCACTGCAAGGTCTGGCATACTGCATAAGGGTCTTGTCTGATGAGGGAAACATTTTCTTGCAGACTCCCCATATTTGTATTAAGAGCAAGTAGTGAGCTGCTGCACAGCGGCTAGAACATCTTTAATGGTGGTGTTCCAAATCCATGGGACAACTTATTTCTGCACAGGATAAATTGTTTTGTCTGTCCTTCCCCCCCCTGCTTCTTGTGACGCCGCCATTTTGGGGGTCATGGGAGCTTGTTCCGATCTTCCTGAGATGTCTGACATGGCCTCCCCTAAGTGGTGTGTAGGGATGTAACTTACTAACACAGAAGGGGGCACAGGGCGTATTTACCCAGGCAGGCCGCACCTCCGTGGCGGAGCCATCTTGCTTCATGGGTGCTGGAGGCCCAGCATCCTTCTGCTCCCTCTTCCTTCTTCCCGGTGCACTTCATTCCAGCGCAGGAGGGAGTCGCACCACTCAAAGAGGCTGCCAGGGGTTCGGGGACACAGGACTCAGGAGGATTATCGGCAGGCAGGACGGGAGTCTCTTAGCGCTGTGTCTACTTACATGCCTGACCAGGCCACGACCCCTGAAATATGTTTCACGACCGGGCATGGGTCGTTAAAAGAGCCACACTCTGCAAAATAACTGTAACCAGAATGCTTTCCCTATGCATTTTCTTGTACAATAGCTACTTAAAGAGGACCTGTCCCCTCTCCTGACATGCCTGTGTTAGTAGCTTCTTGCATTTCTCATGTAATAACAATTCTGGAGCATCTAATCTTATGGCTGTTGTGACATTCCTTTATTATTTCTACTAGAAGTTATGAATGAATTGCTAGCAGTCTGCAGTAAGGGTAGAGAGGGGTGGTAACCAGTTGGTGGGGGGGGAAGGGGGGGTATCAGCACAGACTTACTCTATCCAATCAGTGCTGCCATTTTCAGACTTTGCAGGGACACACCCCAAACTTTTTACCACCCCTCTGTACCCTTACTGCAGACTGCTAGTAATTAATTCATAACTTTTAGTAGAAATAATACATGAATGACACAACATAGAGCCATAAGAATAGATGCTCCAGAATTGTTATTACATGGGGAAAGCATGAAGCTATGAAAACAGGCATGTCAGGAGCGGTGACAGGTCCTCTTTAACCCCTTAAGGACATAGGACGTACCGGTACGCCCGGTTTCCCGAGTCCTTAAGGACACAGGACATACCGGTATTCCGGCGCCACGGGGGTTAATCGGAACGGGACGCCGGCTGAAATCATTCAGCCGGCATCCCGTAACAACACGGGGGGGGGGGGGGGGGTCATTTGACCCCCCCGTGTCGGCGATCGCAGCAAACCGCAGGTCAATTCAGACCTGTGGTTTGCTGTGCTTTTTGCAGTTTCTGATCCCCGCGGTCCCTGACCACGGGGATCAGAAACTTTAGAGTGCCTAAATTAGATTTTCACCCCCCCCCCCTACACCACTGCACGATTTGATGGCGGCGGGTGGTGCAGGGGGGGTGTCGCAGGCGGCGCGGGCGGTGCGGCAGGCGGGATCGCGATCCCCCGCCCGCCTCCCCTTGAATAATCGTTGGCGTCTAGTGGGTTATACCAGGGTGCCAGCACATTGCTGGCACCCTGGTATAAACGGCTGACATCTGTGCAGATGTCAGCCGTTTAACCCTTTCCATACCGCGGTCCGTACGGACCGCTGTATGGAAAAGGTTAACTGTCATCGGTCAGGGAGCTCCGATGGAGAGGGAGAGAGCCCCCAGGCAGCCCCCCGAAGCCCCGTCCTCACCCTTGCCCGTCTGCGAAGTTGTGGCAGACGGGGAAGGTTCCCATGGCAACAGGACGCCTGCTCAGGCGTCCTGCTGTCCATGGTGCTGAACAGATCTATGCTAAAAGCATAGATCTGTTCAGTGTAAGTAAAATACAGTACAGAACCCTATATAAGTTCTGTACTGTATTATGCAGACATCAGACCCACTGGATCTTCAAGAACCAAGTGGGTCTGGGTAAAAAAAAAATGTAAAAAAAAGTTAAGATAAAAAAAAAAACATTTATCACTGAATAAAAAATTTAAAAATAAAATACACTACACATATTAGGTATCGCCGCGTCCGTAACGACCTGATCTATAAAACGGTCATGTTACTTTCCCCGCACGGTGAACGCCATAAAAATGAAAAAATAAAAACTATGAGAAAATTGAAATTTTGCCCACCTTACATCACAAAAAAAGCAAATAAAAGTGATCAAAAAAGTCGAATGTACGCCAAAATAGTACCAATCAAACCGTCAACTCATCCCGCAAAAAATGAGACCCTACTCAAGATAATCGCCCAAAAACTGAAAAAACTATGGCTCTTAGACTATGGAAACACTAAAACATGATTTTTTTTTGTTTTAAAAATAAAATCATTGTGTAAAACTTACATAAATAAAAATAAAGTATACATATTAGGTATCGCCGTGTCCGTATCGACCGGCTCTATAAAAATATCACATGACCTAACCCCTCAGGTGACCACCGTAAAAAAAAAAAATTTAAACGGTGTAAAAAAAGCCATTTTTTGCCATCTTACGTCACAAAAAGTGTAATAGCAAGCAATCAAAAAGTCATATGCACCCCAAAATAGTGCCAATCAAACCGTCATCTCATCCCGCAAAAAATTAGACCCTACTCAAGATAATCGCCCAAAAACTGAAAAAACTATGGCTCTTAGACTATGGAGACACTAAACAATGTTTTGGTTTTAAAAATGAAGTTATTGTATAAAACTTACATAAATAAAAAAAAATGTATACATATTAGGTATCGCCGCGTCCGTGACAACCTGCTCTATAAAATTACCACATGATCTAACCTGTCAGATGAATGTTGTAAATAACAAAAAAACAAACGTGCCAAAAAAGCTATTTCTTGTTACCTTGCCGCACAAAAAGTGTAATATAGAGCAACCAAAAATCACATGTACCCTAAACTAGTACCAACAATACTGCCACCCTATTCCGTATTTTCTAAAATGGGGTCACTTTTTTGGAGTTTCTACTCTAGGGGTGCATCAGGGGGGCCTCAAATGGGACATGGTGTCAAAAAAACAGTCCAGCAAAATCTGCCTTCCAAAAACCGTATGGCATTCCTTTCCTACTGCGCCCTGCCGTGTGCCCGTACAGCAGTTTACGACCACATATGGGGTGTTTCTGTAAACTACAGAATCAGGGCCATAAATAATGAGTTTTGTTTGGCTGTTAACCCTTGCTTTGTAACTGGAAAAAAAAATGTAAATGGAAAATCTGCCAAAAAAGTGCAATTTTGAAATTGTATCTCTATTTTCCATTAAATCTTGTGCAACACCTAAAGGGTTAACAAAGTTTGTAAAATCAGTTTTGAATACCTTGAGGGGTGTAGTTTCTTAGATGGGGTCACTTTTATGGAGTTTCTACTCTAGGGGTGCATCAGGGGGCTTCAAATGGGACATGGTGTCAAAAAAACTGTCCAGCAAAATCTGGCTTCCAAAAACCATATGGCGTACCTTTCACTCTACGCCCCGCTGTGTGGCCGTACAGTAGTTTACGGCCACATATGGGGTGTTTCTGTAAACATCAGAGTCAGGGCAATAAAGATACAGTCTTGTTTGGCTGTTAACCCTTGCTTTGTTAGTGGAAAAAATGGGTTAAAATGGAAAATTTGGCAAAAAAATTAAATTCTCAAATTTCATCCCCATTTGCCAATAACTCTTGTGCAACACCTAAAGGGTTAACGAAGTTTGTAAAATCAGTTTTGAATACCTTGAGGGGTGTAGTTTATAGAATGGGGTCATTTTTGGGCGGTTTCTATTATGTAAGCCTCGCAAAGTGACTTCAGAGCTGTAGTGGTCCCTAAAAATTGGGTTTTTGTAAATTTCTGAAAAATTTCAAGATTTGCTTCTAAACTTCTAAGCCTTGTAACATCCCCAAAAAATAAAATATCATTCCCAAAATAATTCAAACATGAAGTAGACATATGGGGAATGTTAAGTCATCACAATTTTTGGGGGTATTACTATGTATTACAGAAGTAGAGAAACTGAAACTTTGAAACTTGCTAATTTTTCCAAATTTTTGGTAAATTAGGTATTTTATTATGCAAAAAAAATTTATTTTTTTGACTTTATTTTACCAGTGTCATGAAGTACAATATGTGACGAAAAAACAATCTCAAAATGGCCTGGATAAGTCAAAGTGTTTTAAAGTTATCAGCACTTAAAGTGACACTGGTCAGATTTGCAAAAAATGGCCTGGTCCTTAAGGTGAAATAGGGCCGTGTCCTTAAGGGGTTAAATCACAGCGGTTCAGTACAGCAAGACTGCCTTCTACTGGTGGCAATGATTTTACAAGGAGGCATTTGAGAGGAAATTGAGGTGCCACGGTATAAACAAAACTAAGTTCACTAAAGCTGCTTTCTTAGAAAAATAAAACTGCCTGCAACACCAAGTGCTATCCTGGAAAAGATAATGGTGACCTATCCTCAGGACAGGTCATCATTATCACATCAGCAGGGGTCCAAGACCCGGCACCTCCGCCGATCAGCTGTTTCAGGGAGCCGCCACACTAACTCTGGTGAGCGATGCAGGCTCCGGCAGTTTTACAAGCACAGCGCTGTACATTGTAAAGTGGCAGTGATAGGTATTGCAGCTCTACCTCATTGACTTGAATAGGGCTGAGCTGCAACAAGGCCATGTGACCGATATACAGTGACATCACTGGCCTAGGAAGAGGCTGCGGTGCTCTAACAGCAGAACGGCGGAGTCCCGGGTGTCGAACCCCTGCAGATCTGATACTGGATAATTATAAGTCATAAATATATTTTCCTGGATAACTCCTTTAAGGTGGGGTTTACACAGGGAGCCTGCACCCCGAAGCTCCCATGGCGTCCAATGCGTACACAATTTAGCATGTAAAATTAAAAGCCATTGAACCCATCTAGTCAGGACTGATCGTTTTGCTACCATACCTGAAATAATAATTAATGGGGTTTTTCACCTTGTTAGAAAGGTCCTCAAACGATAAGCTAGTTGATGGTTGTCCCACCGTGCCCCAATGGTGCAGGAGCTGCTAAAAGATCCCAATCAGATCCTAGGGACAGGCTGCCGAGAGAGTCAGAACTGGCTGTAAATGAATCAGAATGAAGGTTGGACAATAAATGGTTTGTGTGCCGGGTCACAGTGCAGGACCTGGGGGTGCAGAGGGCGGGCTGGAAAATATCTGGCTGACTCCATCGTCCAAATCACCGACGAAGTGCCTGACCTGGGACAAAAATATCCCTCTCTTCCTCATGTTTTTTTACCACCCCTACTCTCTTTACCTGCTGGGACCCCAAATGATCCTGAGGATAAAAGGGCTGCATCCCCTCCACTGCCCTGTTCACACGCTCCGCAGGGAGATCCAAGGCGGCTCCATTCAAGTTGCCAGAAGTGCAGCTGTGCAGGGAGCGGAGTCCCTTTGTTCTCACAATCTGTGTCGGACCCCCGCTAATCATAAAGTGAAGGCACAGTGTGACCGACAGCTATTCCTCCAGTTCCACCATATAAATGCATCCTCCAACATGTCTGACCACTATTTCACCTGAACATCTGATAATGAGGGGCGGTCTGGACACCGCCGTACACCACCCTCCAGTCCTGCGAAAGACAATGGGCCAGATTTATTATTAGCTCAGGTCAGAATAATGGAGTGAAAAAGTCCCCAAAAAAGTCCCGAACGCTAAAACAGCACACAAATTTGCGACTTTTTCAGCTCTGCACTATGCTCGCCAGTTTTCTGAAAGTGGGCATGTTTTCTTATGTAAATGAATCTCTAGACAGATTTACTATTGGGACTATTTAAAAAGTCGCAAAAAAGTTGCAATTTTACTCCAGTGAGGACCATGCTTATCTTTTGAGACTTTTTAATAGAACATGCGACTTTTTCATAAAAACGTGCGACTTTTTCATAAAAACGTGCGACTTTTGTAAAGCTGCTTACTGACGGATAAACTGCTACCGTCAAACCACATTTATTACAGTCTTAAAGGGCCGACCATAAATCTGACTTGGCTAAAACTGACTTTAGCCATATGTGAAAGTGGAGTGAGCTGTCAGAGTTGTGATAAATCTGGCCCATTGTGTTCAGCCGACATCTAATGTGTATAAGGGCTGCCATACGGACCTCTGCCCATATGCTGTACTAGGGCATATGGATACCATAGATTACCTGCTCGGCCTCCGCCATACGTATGACGTGTCCATAAAGAGGAACTGCTGTAACTTGCTGCCGTAACGCTATGGAAAAACCTATAAAGAAATAAATGCAGATTAAAAATAATTTGTTAAAAGGGGGGGCTTTACCTAAAAATACCCATTCAATTTCTACATAAGGTCACAGCCCCCTTAGTACAGTAGATCTCCTGATGGCAAGATGAATGATAGGCAGTCCAGATTGGGGGTACACAGATTGCATAGGGCAACATGGGAAAACTCAGTATGCGCCCCCTTCAGTCAGGAAGGAGTTCCTGCAGTCTGCATGGTACAGGAGATCAATTATACTGTACTGTTTTGGGCACCTGAAGATTTTTTACTATTTTTTATTGTATCTTTTTTCAACACCCTTAGTGACCAATACTCCTTATTATGGCGGTCACTAAAATCTATTTCACATTATCAGCTCGGATTTAGGGTCCATTCACACGTCCGTAGAATGTGTCCGCATAGAGAATGAATGGGTCCGCACCCGTTCCGCAGAATTGCAAAATGGGTGCGGACACATTCACAGACGTGTGAATGGACCCTAAATAAAAACTACAGTCCGTTCTGCAAAAAAAACAAGCCCTCATACAGCTCCATGGATGGAAATTTTAAAAAGTTATGGCAATGCAAAGACATTTTTTATTTTTTAAAATAGTAAAAAAATATATACAATTTTGGTATCGCCGTAATCGTACTGACCCACAGAATAAGGACGTCATGTAATTTTTTTGCGCTGTGATGTCAAAACCCAAAAAACCATGGCGGAATATTTTTTTTTTTTAATTTCATCTGTCAAAAAATGTTCCCCCTATTTTCCAATATAAGACAAAAATGTTATGGTGTTCTTGTCTAGCAAAAAAATAAATAAAAAAGAGCTCTCATATGGCTTTGTGAACGTAAAAATTATAATAATAATAAACCTCAGCCGTGTTAGCCCCCCCATATCAAAATTTTTGAACAAAACATATGCAATTGGTTAGATCTTTGTTAGATCAGGTTAGATCAATTGTTGTTTGCGTTAGATCTCATACAGAAGTAGAGATATTAACAGTTATTTGCAGGGGGGGCTAACCCGTCATCAGCCCCCCCTTATCAAAAAATTGACCAAACAATTAGCTATTTTGGAAGATATTTGTTAGATCAGATATGATCAACTAGTTGTTTTGTTAGATCTCACATAATTACAGACTTATTAAGTGATTAATGAGGGGGGCTAGCCCCCCCACATGCAATTTTTAGGTAAAATTTGATGCAGAGTAATAGGCCTTCATTAGATCCGGAAAGATCAAGTGGTTTCAACGTTAGATCTCATATAATTACAGAGATATCATGGATATTTGGTATTACGTCAGGGGGGGCTAGCCCCCCCACATACAATTTTCAGGTAAAATTTGATGCAGACTAATAGGCCTTCGTTAGATCCGGTAAGATCAAGTGGTTTCACCGTTAGATCTCATATAATTACAGAGATATTATAAATATTTGGTATTACATAAGGGGGGGCTGGCCCCCCACATACATTTTTCTGGTAAAATTTCATTCAGGCTAATAGGCCTTTGTTAGATCCGGTAAGATCAAGTGGTTTCAACGTTAGATCTCATATAATTACAGAGATTTTTCAAATGAAAACACAGATATTAGGAAGTATTAAATAGGGGGGCTAGCTCCCCCTTATGTAATTCCTAATATCTCTGTAATTATATGAGATCTAACGTTGAAACCACTTGATCTTACCGGATCTAACGAAGGCCTATTACTCTGCATCAAATTTTACCTGAAAATTGCATGTGGGGGGGCTAGCCCCCCCTCATTAATCACTTAATAAGTCTGTAATTATGTGAGATCTAACAAAACAACTAGTTGATCATACCTGATCTAACAAATATCTTCCAAAATAGCTAATTGTTTGGTCAATTTTTGATAAGGGGGGGCTGATGACGGGTTAGCCCCCCCTGCAAATAACTGTTAATATCTCTACTTCTGTATGAGATCTAACGCAAACAACAATTGATCTAACCTGATCTAACAAAGATCTAACCAATTGCATATGTTTTGTTCAAAAATTTTGATATGGGGGGGCTAACACGGCTGAGGTTAATAATAATAATAAAATAAAGTTATGGCTCCTGGAAAGTGGAGAGGAAAAACTGGAAATGAAAAAAAGGGCTTCGTCTTGAAGGGATTAAACTGTGAGATGGTATAATATTGGATACATGGACGGTCAGATCTCTATAGCTCCTTAAAAAGTGATTGCAGTTTTTCCTGTGGCCCTAGGAAGCTGGGGCCCACATACAACCTTTATAATGTATCACCACAACTGCTCTGAAGGCTTGCCACATATAACATGGCAGCCCTTCCAATATTTCAAGTAAGACTGGTCAAAGTTCCCTCACATCTTCACAGGGAGAAGCCCCATGAGGTAAAACCTCAGAGAGAGAGAAACCGAGCTCCCGCCTCAGACTGCAGCCAATCAGAATCTCGTTCTCATTCCTTACAACTGCACTGGAAATATCAAACGCGCCACCCGATTGGTCGGTTGAGAAAAAGGCGGCAATTTTTTCCCCTGAGGAGATTTGAGTCAGCGAAGCTCTCAGTACAGCTTATTAGGTAAGTAGATTCAATGATATGACGTTTTCACGTCGCGACTTCATTCGGGATTCCCCCGCTGCTATAGTTTACCGTAAAATCACCATTCGCTGTCTGACCGCTAGATGGCGGTAGCTGCCGCGGCCCTCTTGTCTATCCTTCTCTCTTCATCCCGTATCTAGGTGACTGAGTCATCCATCGCTTGGCAGGTGTCTGAGCGGTGACACCTGCTGGGGGGCGTGGTTACGAGCGGCTGGGCGGTTGCTTGCAGATTGTAGGCCGGTGACGTGTCCCCCACCTCAGACAGGTGAGGAGGAGGAAGGAGGAGGCAGGTGTAACCGTGTCCTGCCCGGAGATGTGGAGGCTCCTGCGGTTCTCACCCCTCCGGGAGACCCTTCCTTGCGCGGAGGGGAGCCCTGCATCATCCTAACAGCATCAGGTCAGTCTGTACACATCTCTGGTATATTTCTCCTGTAGTGACGTCATCCTAGTAAAATAATAGCTGCAGTAGGTAGAATGGAGGTCTATTAAATCTGTATGTTGCACCTGGCTCTTCATGACGTCATAACTGCTGCATTATAGCCCCTGGCATTCCCCAGCCCCCTAGGTAAGACCTGGCGTGTAAATCAGATCAGATAGACAGCAACACGTCCAGAAATCTCCCTGAGGGATTCCAGTCACTGACAGCAAGCAGGGCTTTGAAAGCCAATGGTGAAAAGTTGCAGAAGAGCGCATTCACTGAACTTAAGAGCGGTCAATTCCTTTGAAGAAAGAACTCTTCGCCTGTGGCCGTTGTTGCACTACATCCTGCTCAACCTGTTCGGACTGCAGTTCGTTATGTCAGCCGACCGGCGCCGTTAACCCTCAGGGCCCCGGAGACAAGAAGAATCTTCTTGGATTGACAGCCTCAAATGGGGGTGTCTAGTTATTGTCAGCAGGGCGCCCCCTATTATTAGCCGGAGGCACTGCGTCTCCCCCTCCCCTCAGATTAGCTAATACCACGTGGTAATGGCTCTATGTGCTGGCAGTTAGAGGGGGGCCTGGTTGGGGAATCCCCACTCCCTAATAGAGCACACCCCCCGACGACAGATTACCTACACCTTTGCTCTGCTTACCTGGCTGCCGTCGTGACGTCAAGAACACATGACCTCTGCAGCCAATCACCGGCCTCAGTGGTCCACCTGTAGAGGCCAGAGCGGCGGTGCGGGATCTGTCAGTAAGTACTTACCTGTTCTGTATTGCAGGGTTGTCTGATTTTATCCTGAAACCAGACAACCCCTTTAAAAGAGCTGTAACTTTTTTTTTTTTTTTTTTTAATGCAATTCCACTATTATTTTGGGGTTTCGTTTTTATGGTGTTCGAGGTGCAGTAAGAGAACATAACGTTCTTCTGCGGGTCACTATAATGACGGCGATACCACCCTGCGATTGCGTCCCTGGGACAGAGGAGCCGCTCCCTCTGTCCGTCCCGGTGCTGCGGTTGCTATTGACCGCAGCATCTGAGAGGTTAAATAGCCAGGACTGAAGGAATCTCAGATTCTTTCCTGAAGATAGGCCATCATGTGTACCCCCTTTAAGAGGTTGAAAGGGGGTTTCCAGCCATAAGCATTGATTGCCTATCCTTAGGAAAACCTATCAATGCCCAATCGGTGGTGATCTGACCGCTGGGACCTTCACCGATCCCCGGCTGCACAATCTGTAAACAAGGTGAAAATATTCCCATTGTAAATCCTGCAGAGAGAGACCTTAAAGGGGACCTGTCAACGGGATTTTGTGTTTAGAGCTGAGGACATGGGTTGCTAGATGGCCACTAGCCCATCCGCAATATCCAGTCCCCATAGCTCTGTGTGCTTTTATTTAGTAAAAAACCCGATTTGATACATATGCAAATTAACCTGAGATGAGTCCTGTCCCTGACTCATCATACATACAGGACTCATCTCAGGTTAATTTGCATATGTATTAAATCAGGTTTTTTACAAAATAAAAGCACACAGAGCTATGGGGACTGGGTATTGCGAATGTGCTAGTGGCCATCTAGCAACCCATGTCCTCAGCTCTATACACAAAATCCAGGTGACAGGTTCCCTTTAAGTCCGTCATGTAAAGTGCAGAGCTTATCAGGGAGGGTCTGAGAGCACTTGGGCAGGGGCCCGTGACCACGCTGGACTGACAGTCGACATCCCTCCAGCAGACCATCACCCGGCCCCTCAGGTTGTTTATTGTGGGGGGAGGGGGGCGGTGAGCGAGCTCATTATCACACCAGGAAGTTATGTCCTGCTGCTGAGAGCAAACACACACCCTGCGCAGACACTCACTGCAACGCACCAGGCAGTGTCCCGCCAGATCTATGCATACCGACATTATGGAAAATATACTATACGTACCCACCCCAGTGAGCCGCATCAGCTGTGTGGCCCATAATCCGTGGAGACTGTGGCACATGGCAGCCCACAGGTCCCAGCAGATTCTGTGGGAAGTCACCGGTACAGCCCATGCCGCGGTACAGTGTTCAAATGCAATGTGAGGGCCCTAACCTGTTAGGAAGTGCTGCATAGAAGACACAAAGCCCTTAAAGGGGTTGTTCAGGATTTATTTTTTGAATTGATTTCTCCAAGGCTGTCTTTACTGGACTTCCGGTCGACACTTGTCAGCTTCCACATAGACACGGTCACGTGCGTCACTGCAGCCATGACCGGCCTCAGCAAGACATGTCCACAAGTGGCACCTCGCTGCTGGGACGTGTCGCCAGTGAGGCCGGCCATTGGCTGCAGTGGTGCATGTGACCCCATCCATGCGGAAGTCCAGTGAAGACAGCCCAGGAGAGACATAGCTGCAGGGAGCAGGTAAGTATAGATCTCTTCGTTGCTTCAAGATCCAGGAAAAAAAAATTGGGAAAGGGAAGAATTGACACTTGCCTTACTTATCCCCCACCACTTCCATTTCTAGGTCCCCTCTGGTCTCCACTTCCTGGGTATTTCCTGTGTGTTGAGACAGGACCAGGAAGTAGAGAACAGCGGGGACCTGGGAAGCATCAGAATGGGGTTCAATAAAAAAAAAAATAATAATAATAATGTTTTGTGTGTTTTTAATCCCTCTGAGACCTTTAAAAAATAAAAAATAATGAATCCTACGGAATAATCCCATTAGAGGGATTTTCAAGACTACCCATGACGGCCAGTTGAGTAAGGCCTCGTGCACACGAACGTTGGATCCGCAAAAAACGGAAGTCGTCCGTGTGCCTTTCGCAATTTACGGAACGAGCGGCCCATTGTAGAAATGCCTATTCTTGTCCGCAAAATGGACAAGAATAGGACATGCTATATTTTTTTGCGGGGCCACGGAACGGAGCAACGGATGCGGACAGCACACAGAGTGTTGTCCGCATCTTTTGCGGCCCCACTGAAGTGAATGGGTCCGCACCCGAGCCTCAAAAACTGCGGCTCAGATGCGGACCACAACAATGCTCGTGTGCATGAGGCCTAAGATGCAGCAAATTTATAGGGAGGTTCGCCTCTGGTAAGGCCTGTGCACCAGAGACGGAAACTTCTACTGTTTTCCAAACTGTGAGATTTGTGGGGCCACATAGGCCACGCTCCCAGGGGCCCACGCCTCGTGCGTACAGTACAAGAGGGAAAAGTTTCAAATTTTGGTCTAAAACCTGGTCCATATTAGCTTCATGTCAGAAGACCATGTGAGTGCATGTAACCTTAATGCCGTTTTGTCTTCATAGGTCTCCTGGACGAGGCTCTTCTCAACCGAAGACATGAGCGTCACCAAACAATGGGACGTCAGCAGGGCTCTGTCCATGGCCGGCCTGTTCCATTTCTTCCACGGCTTCGGAAAGTTCTGCCTTATCCCTTTCTTAACCATCTTCCTCCGACACTTGGGACTGAGCCCTGCTCTGGTGGGGATTATCATAGGCCTGAAGCACATGGTCCATGTTTTTTGGGCACCTGTTTGCTCTTTTATGGCTAAAACGAACAGTAAGAGAAGGGTCCTCATCACGGCATCACTGCTGCTGTCGGCGGGCACAGGCTTAGCCTTCACTTTCTTTCCACCATTGGAAAGGGATATAGTCTTAAGATACTGTAATGGAAGTCTTCCTTGGAAGGAAAAGTTGACCACCCCAGGTGCCATAGATCTGGTGCTGTTTGGTCCTGAGGATAATACAAGTCTTTTGGTGTCTAAAGTTTCTCCGACACCTCAGCTGGCACCAGTCGTGATTACAGAACTCAGCAGCGATAAACTAGTAGAGAATTTGACTATGAAAGCCATCACCACGGAGAATGAGGACACCATAGATATAACCTTAGCCCTTTCCAGTCATACACAACTTTTCCAAACCAGCACTCCACATCAGAAAAGACGTAAACCAGTTACCAAGCAAACACCAGCAAGAGAGAAGTCCACCAGCCACAATGATGAGGTTGAGGACATCTCTTCTCACGTAGGTTCGAGTCCTTCTCCTGTACCATCTCCGAAACATAAACCGTCCAACCATTCTGCACACTCTAAGAAAGTCAGAGATGTCAGCTTGGCCTTCCCAGTTCTAGAACATCTCCTGGACAGCGAACATAAGATATTCCTGGTTGTGTTGGGTATGATAATGGTCTGGTCCATCTTCGCGGCTCCGTTGAAGTGGATAGCAGACGACAGCCTTTATGAGTATCTTGACTTTGTAGATGCCACAGACCGGCATGGTAAAGTTTGGATTTGGGGCCACATGGGCGCTTGCATTGGCTCCTGTACCATCGTGCTGTGGATTGAGAATCTCAATTGCTTCCTCACCACTGATATCCCCAGGATCTACCTTCATTTCTACAGCTACTCTGCGTTTATGGTCATCACTGTCTTCCTTAGCGTACTTTATCCTATACACGTCTCCAAGAAAAGTGAACACGCCAACAAAACCATCAAAGCCTTGGGTCTCATCGGAAGCGACGGTCGAGTCATCCTGCTGTCCATCACCGTCTTTTTGACTGGCGCCATTTGGTCCACAGCTCACAACTTCCTATTTTGGCGGATGCAGGACGTGGGCAGCACGGAGCTCTATATGGGACTGTCCGTGGCCGTCGCCCTCTTCTCCGAAGTCACGCTTCACTCGTTTAAGGGTAAACTGTTGAGAGTCTTTTCCCTCAAATGGACGGTGGTCATAGGCCTTGGCTGTCTGGCGGTACAGATGGTGTTTTACTCGTTCTTGTGGACGCCTTGGGCCGTGTTGCCCATTCAGGTCTTGAGTGCCTTTAGCAATGGAGCCCTTATATGGGCCGTGAACGCCCAAACGAATGACGTAGCCACGCCGGGGACGGAGAGGTCTCTGCAGTTGGTTCTGCACTACTTGTCGCACGATTGCGGCGCCGGCGTGGGCAGCTTTGCAGGTGGTTTCATCATCGGCAGCTTCGGCCTCCCAGTGCTGTTCCAAGCGTGCAGCGTAACTCTGCTGCTCTGGATCTGTATGTTTTTGTTGGTCCATCCCAGACTTCCCCACATAAAGAAAATTAACTATTCGCGGCTCCTGGCCGCAGACAACAGCGACATGAGCGACTCCGACGATGACCAGGAGAGGGACTGGCTTGTCAAAGCCATGAAAGACGATGGCAAGAAACTGTAGCCTGATATAAACTGCATGACTGACGGCGTTGTGGTCCACTACCTCGAATGTACCGCATCACTCCATGAAATTATAATATATAATATTTTATTACACTTTGTATTTTTTATTTTTTTTGCATTCCAGTCTTTGACCCTCTGTGTAGCCCATAGATGCAGCTGCGGCATCAGGTTGAATTGCTCCACACAGATAGAGAATTTATGGGCTATACCATTATGTGCTGGAGAGGAGGGGGTCCTATTCTCACTCTGAAGGACCCCCGAGTTTGCTGAGTGATTTCTAGTTATTCCCATAGCAGAATCTGCTGTATTCCACATTGGTTGCAACCTAAACAGGGGTATGTCAGATGACTTAAAGGGATTGTACCATGATCAATGTGAAAAATGAAAATCTGACATCATATAGTACATGACAATCTCTTTCTAACAAAGCTAGAACCAGCCGTGTACCTCACATGGAGCCAGAGATCTCCCCATTGATTGCTCTAATTGTTCTGCTTGATTTATTTCAAGCTGGCAGCTTAGGGGGCATGCACTTTATCAGGGAGCATGTCCTTTCTGCTACAGCTGGTAGCAGTTGAAGGATGGAACTAAGCATGTTCAAAGAAAATAGAAAAAGAGCAAACAGCAGGTGGCGCTACACAGATAGATTTCATTGAATAACTCAGTAGGTATAATACATTTTTAATTACATGCAATTAAAAAAGTATTCAGGTCCAGGCGCTTTAACTCTTTCAAGCCCTGAATTTATTTTTATTTTTTGCATTTTCGTTTTGTGCTCCCTGCCTTTCCAGAGCCATAACTTTTTTTTATTTGTCTGTTCACATAGCCGTATGAGGGCTTGTTTTTGCGGGACAAGTTATACTTTCCAACGCCACCATTTAATATTGCATATGATGTAGTGGGAAGCAGGAACAAAAATTCCAAATGGGGTGAAATTGCAAAAAAAAAAAAAACAATTCCACCAGTTTTACGTTTTTCTATTTTTTTTATTTACGGCGTTCAATGTGCGATAAAACTGACCGGTTACTTTTCTACAGGTCAGTACGAATCCGGCGATACTTTGTATGTATAGTTTTTCTTGCGTTTTGATAGTGCAATATTTTTTTTAAAGGGATTCTGTCATCAGAAATTAGTCCTATAACCTAAACATATGGCGATGTCACTAGTAATACACTGAATCCTAAAGTGACTTTATCAAATGCTCCTGTGGCTCTATAGTCATAAAAAAGAGGTTTATATCACCTGTCACTCGCTTCAAAATGTGTCCAAGGGGCCGTCTCATGGTGAAAGGTGCCCGGCTGCAGCCATCTCATTTAGGTGCCCAGCGCCGCCTTCTGAAGTGAAATCGCCGCCCTATCTTTCATTATCTCCGCCTACCTCAGTTCATCGCCGCCTCTCTAACGTCCGCTCGCTTCAGCCAGATCCCGCACGCGCGCACTAGGTATAGGAATCTGGCTGAAGCGAGCGGACGATGAACTGAGGTAGGCGGTGATAATGAAAGGGAGGGCGGCGATTTCACTTCAGAAGGCGGCGCTGGGCACCTAAACATCACATGTCATCGGCGCAGGCGCACTGAGGGAGTTCTGAGGAGACGAGCCTCCTCATCTCAGAGCGCCTGCGCCGAATGAACAGAGGCGCGCGATTTTTTAAATACTGACAGGGCCGGCAGGAGGAGGAGATCACGGCTGGCCCTGTCAATCAACACGGCGAGGGGGCGGTTTTCTGCTGTGGCTACCAGCAAGTAGACGCCCTACTTGCTGGTAGAGACCGGATTTACATATTATAAAACTTTGTTTTCTAAAGAAACGGCCGCATGAAAGTAAGTGACAAGATTATATTCTCCTATATTGCGCTATAAGTAATGTAACTATCAAAAAAAAAAAAAAGACTTTTGTGGGGTGACAGAAGCCCTTTAAAGTGGGGAAAAAAATCTGTTTTATTTTTTTGTTGCCATATTTTGACCCCTATAACTTTTTTGTAATTATGTGTACGGAGCTGTATGGGGGCTCATTTTTTGTGGGGCGATCTGAACTTTTTATTAATACCATCTGGGGTGTGTGTGACTTTTTTTGATCTCTTAATTTTTTTATTTTTTTTATTTAATTGTTTGTAGAAAATGAAGCGACCAAAAACTCGGCAATTTGGACGCTTTTTTCCGTTTTGCACTTTTTTTTTTTTTTTACACTTTCATCTGATTGCTATCATAGACTCCAATGCACTTGCATTGGAGTCTATGATCATTTTACAAGTTTCCTATGGAGCCCTATTACAGGCAAGGGCTCCATAGGAAATACTATGCAGCAAGCAGCCTCCTGTCATTCATAAGGACAGGGGCTGCTGCATACATGCTTTGGCTCCTCCGATCTCCACACGGGGGAGCCAGAGCACCACCGAAAGTGCGCACTTTCGGTTTCAGCGCGCTCAGATGCCGTGGTCAGGATTGACCACGGCATCTGAGGGGTTAAATGTCTGCGATCGGAATTACTGCCTATTGCGGACAAGAGCCGCGGGTGTCTGCTAAAAGAAGCAGGCGGCCACCCGTGGCTATGGCACCCGCAGCAGACAGGAACGGGTGCCATCTTTAAACACCCGCCCAGCGCCGTACATGTACGGTGCTGGGCGTGAAGGGGTTAAAAGGACAACTCCACCCAAGAGCACAACTACTTTAAAGTAATAATAGCCCTTTTTACAATTGGGCACTGTTAAGTTGGAGATCTAGTGACTGAAAGCAAGACCAGATAGAAAACACTTCCCCCCCCCCCCCCCCCCAACAAAAAGGCGACCCTTCTGTCCGTAGCCTGTGTGTGGTAGAGCAGAGGATGAGCTGCAGTACCCCACACACAAGAAAAAGAAAGGCCATGTGTTTCTGGAAATGGGTTGTCGAGGAGTAAACATGGCTGCTTTCTTCTAGCGCCAGACCAGGTTGTGTGTGGTATTGCAGCTCCACCCCATTCACTTCCATGGAGCTGCCATACCAGAAGTGGCGCTGTTCCAGAACTACAGACTGAGATTTGCTGAGGCGGCATTGTCACGTGGTTTTAGTTGCTAGATTGTGGTGGTCATCCTCCTTCCCATGACATCCCAAAGAAAGGAAAGGGTCGGCACTCCAACTTATAGGCTATTGACTGACTGGTGTCGGACAGAGCACCCGTGCGACTACTGCCCTACGTCCGGCTCTGTGGAGTCCAGCTCAGAGAGTGCTGGCCTGAAGGCAGCAGTGCCTTTGTCCCGTGAGCCACCATTCACTTCCATGGGGCCGCAAAAGATGTGCACGGCACGCTGTATGTCCATTTCGCAGTTACCATAAAAAAATTGAGTTAAAAGGAGAAATGAATGAATATGGCGGCACAGCTCACACTCGATTTCAAAAACCCGCCACTGCTCACTTGCCAATAGCCGGTACTGCGGTATATGTAACTTCATATGTGGTGCTCAGCGCTGAAGTGGAGAAGCTGATTCAGTTCGCAACTGATGAAGGAATAATAAAGAAAAAAACTGAATAGCAACTTCGGTGAGGGCCGCGCACCTTTATTTATCTTCTCTACATTGTTGCGGCATAAAAAAAATAGAACTTGTCCTATTTTTGGCAATTTTGACGGCCAGTCAGACTCCCTTGAAATCAATAGGCCTGTTTTAAATGGCTGTTTACACAGAAGTGCACCCATCAATGGCTGTTAAAATCAGGTACACTATTTAAAAAAAGCCTTCCAGGAGTCAGGTCAGATTTTTATTTTTATTTTTAAATGTATTTATTTATTTGTTGGCACTATACTGGGAGCACAAAGAGGAGCATAATCTATACTGGGGGCACAATGGAGGCTATTATTTATACAGAGATACTACATGGGGGGCATTATATACACCAGGGGCACTGCAGGGGTTTAAAATAAATAATAAAAACTGCATCTGTTAACTGCTTCTTTTTTTTTCTCTCTTCCAGTGAAGTCTGAATATGCCTTTAGGCCTCATGCACACGACTGTTGTGTGTTTTGCAGTCCGCAAATTGCGGATCCGCTAAACACGGATGGCGTCCGTGTGCGTTCCGCAATTTGCAGAACGGCAACGGCACGGACAGCCATTAATATAACTGCCTATTCTTGTCCGCAACACGGACAAGAATAGGACAGGTTATATTTTTTTTTTTTATGGAACGGAGTAACAGATGTGTGCTGTCCTCATCTTTTGCGGCCCCGTTGAAGTGAATGGGTCCGGATGTAAGCTGTAAAAACTGCGGCTCTGATGCGGACCAAAACAACATTTGTGTGCATGAGGCCTTACAGGCAGATCTGGAACTGCATTTTAAATGAATGCTCCAGGAAAAATCTATATTGTGTTATGCCTAGTGCAGGGCCTGAGGGGGGTTAGCATGGCACACGGACTCGAAGAGCTCAGTAGTTAGCAATGTTAGCTTCGGCCAATGTCTACCAACTGCAAGGATCAGCAACCTCCGGCTGTTCTCAAACTACAACTCCCAGAATGCTCCATTCACTTCTATAGGTGTTACAAAAGCAGCCGAGCAAGTGTGCATGCTGGGAGTTGTAGTTTCATAAGCAGGTGGAGTGCCAAGGGTTTCTGACCCCTCATCTAATATGTATGGCCAGATTATGTAGACGCAGAAGGGGCACGATGACAGTCTCTGTGCAGCACTGCCCTAAGGCTCTACACTAAGCAGGCCACAGCTGGGTCTGTCTGCAGCCAGTTGTCCCCACAGGAACCCATTGATCACCCTAACCAACCGTCATGACTACATAGGTCCATCCAAATGCTGCACAGCATGTGTCCCCACACTGACAAACCACCTCAGCCCATAAACCACCACCACCACCACCGAGCGTGGCATCACAATCCCATCCTCAAAAAGGTAGGGTTCCCCCACTGCCCTGCTTGTCACTTCCACAGCCAGTCCAGTTCTCCCTGTGAAGCGTTGTAGAAGAGGTCTACGTAAGGTAGGTGTACTAACCTCCATCAGGTCCTGGACTAGGCATAAACCAGTGGATTCCCATAGTGTTCCCCTGAAAGTGACCGCATTGGGGTGGTGGGCTCTGGTACACCACCCCAACTAAACTGCGGATAAACTAGATCTCAACAGGTTTGGTGGAGACTGGAACAGGGATTTTCCTCAATCCACAGGGATTGGGTGCAGCGGTCAGAAGCTAAGGGCATCTGTCATCAGTTTTGTATCTATGACACTGGCTGACCTGTTACATGTGCACTTGGCAGCTGAAGACATCTGTGTTGGTCCCATGTTCCTATGTGCCCGCATTGCTGAGAACAATCATGTTTTATTATATGCAAATGAGCCTCTAGGAGCAACGGGGGCGTTACCATTACACCTAGAGGCTCAGCTCTCTCTCTCAGCAAGGGCCGGGAGTGATCACTTTTACACTGTCTGGCCCTGTCATTCAAAGTGCAGAGGACGTTGCAGAGAGAGCGCACAGCCTCTAGGTGTAATGGTAACGCCCCAGTTGCTCCTAGAGGCTAATTTGCATATTATAAAACATCATGTTTCTCAGCGATGCAGGCACATATGAACATGGGACCAACACAGATGTCTTCAGCTGCCAAGTGCACATGGAACAGGTCAGTCAGTGTCATAGATACAAAACTGCTGACAGATGCTCTTTCACCTGGGGGGTAGGTTTGTAGAGTAGGAGGACTCTTGTACACTCCGCCGTCTCGGAGAGTAGGTCACGCTGCTAAAATCGCCTAAATTACCTCAGAAAAGCAGAAGAAATGGCCGATCGTCTTGGAAGGTAGAAGGCGGTTCTGTCTTGTAAGGATTTTCCAACCAAGAATAATTATCTAGCGCAGCTCCCACGGCCTCGCTAATTATCAGCCCCACCGGGATCGGCAATACCGTAGCAGGCGAAGAATATGAGCTCCGCCAGCCTTTACAATGCGTCAGCCATCTGCTGCAGTCTCCTACTACGCCAGCGGAACAGGACCGGCACACTGGGCTCTTCAGGCGTCGTATGGTAACTATAGTGGCCAGCGTGCTGTGCTTAAAGGGGTTCTCTGGGCTACAGATATGAGCATGCTGTGCTTAAAGAGGTTCTCCGGATTACAGATAATGAAGCCTGCTATGCTTAAAGGGGTCATCCGGGCTACAGATATTAAAGCATTCTATGCTTAAAGGGGTTCTCCAGGCTACAGATATTGGAGTATGCTATGCTTAAAGGGGTTCTACAGGTTACAGATAATGAAGTGTGCTATGCTTAAAGGGGTTCTACGGGCTCCAGATATTGAAGCATGCTATCATTAAAGGGGTTCTCAAGGCTACAGATAAAGGACCGTGCTGAGCTTTAAGGGGTTCTCCGGGCTACAGATACTGCTGACCTATCCTCGGGATATGTGATCAATATCAGATCGGCGGGGGTCTGACACCTCAGCTGTACAGCGCACAGAGGGAAGCAGAGCCCCCTCCACTGCAGTTTTCGGCGCCGAAATGCTGAAGCTCAGCTGCAATTGACTTAGGTGGGAACAGAGCTGCAGTACCCGGCACAGCCACCACAGAGGGGATGGCGCTGTCTGCTTCCACTCTTTTCAGTGCTCCAGCAGATCGGTGGAGGAGCGAGGAGTTGGACCACCACCGATCTGATATTGATGACCTATCCTGATGATAGGTCAGCAATATCTGTAGCCTGGAGAACCCCTTTAAGGTAGAAGCAGGTGGAAGATTGCAAGTAAAGTGATGCTTTTGCAACTTTATAATATACCAACGTATCCTGAGATGTGTGGATCGAGGTGAGCAGCATTGAGCCCCCCACCCAAAAAAATAATTGTGACGCTCTGCTCTGAGATGTCTATTCTGTGTGTGCGTGTCCACCTGGTGGTTGTGATGTGAACTGCACCCTGTCGAAATTTTGCCAACATGTCACGATATTTTATTGAATTTGTTTTAAGCAAAGGTAAGGCTTGACACAGCTGCGCTTTATCTATTGCATTCCTCACCATTTTAAGACCTCTGCTTGTTGTCAGTGAAGGGAACAGTTTTTTTTCTGCATGCAAATGGGTGGCGTAGAAAATGCAGCCATATCTAAGGCTCCAGCAAGCAGCACCCCTTTCACTTCAATGGAACTGAGCTGCAATACCAGACACAACCTATGGACACACGTGGCGCTGTTTCTAGAAGAAAGCAGCCATGTTTTTTTTTTTTATCCTGGACAACCCCTTTAAGGCTCTGGGTCTCAACTACAGGGTGGGCCAAAAGTCTCAGGACACCCTTTTATTTCAGAAACAAAAGGGAATAATGAAATATCTGAATACCCCAGCAAGTAATGGGTGAGGGGGTCTATATTTTATCCTGAAAGCAGCCATATTGGATTAAGACCAAATTTTTCCAATCTAGGAGGCATTTCAAAGACATTTTTTTCTCAGAAATCAATTGCCACGATCAGATTTAGAATATCTCTTGTGGTTTAAAAGTTATCAACACAGAAAGCTGCAACAACAACCGGGGACGTTCCCTGTGATGCACAGCTATTTGACATGTGCAATGTGTTGTTCCTGGTGCTGAACACAGAACTTTGAAGTTTTTAACTTTCTGTGTTGAACCACAAGAGATATTGCAAATCTGATTACGGCAATCGATTTCTGAGAAAATTCTGGTCTTCTTTGAAATGCTACATGACCCCCTTCCCATTGGAAAAATTGATCCAATATGGCTTCCATGTTCCGGACATAGGCTCCCTCACCCATTACTTGCTGGGGTATTCAGATATTTTATTTCCCCTTTCGTTTCTGAAATAAAAGGGTGTCCTGCGACTTTCAGCTTATTTTACGGAACCTGCAGACTGATTGCAGATGCAAAGAACGGCCACCAGAGGGAGCCCGGCAGACACCAGCCCAGCAGTCTGGTCCTCAGCATCCCTGAATCTCCCATCTCCAATGGTTTGGCAGCAGCCAGGCGAGTGTCGGCACGATCGCCCTCCTCCTGCACCGTGCCCCTCTGCCATGTAGTTCTTTCTCTTGCAGTGATGCTGTGGTCGAAGGACCTCCACCTGCACACATAGAGCGCACAGGGCGCAGGTTATACCTGGCTGCTGACAATGGAGAAGGAACGAAGATCATCAAAGCAGTACGGATCCCTGGAATCCACCGTGTGGAAAGCCGGCGAGCAAGGCACAGGTAAGTCCCTGCAGGAGTCCCCCAGGAACCAGGACTGCATGCTATACATAGGACTGAGGAATAGAACTCCACAATCTAAGACTTATGTCTTGGGGTTCAGGTATGTGGGTGCCCTCAGCACTGCACAAGGGTGGCACACACGGGCACCGGGGTGTCCTTACATGCCATGGCCGTCCTCCAGGGCGGTTCACAGCGCAGGATCGGGAGGCAGCTCCTCAGCTCTGCACAACTCCATTCATTCAGAAAGTCTCCCCCATCACGTGCGGCCTCATGAATGAGGGAGGAAAAAAAGCCGTCCTGTGGTGTCCTGCCTGTGTATCACACGTCTCAGGCTTAGATACTGCAGCTCAGAGTGACTTTCAGGAGATACACTGGCTCACAGTATCACATAGGATAGGAATGGATACATCGGCTCGGCAGACAGTATCACACATGATAGGATTAGATACACTAGCTCGGAAGACCGTATCACATATGATAGGATTAGATACATCGACTCGGCAGACAGTACCACATATGATAGGATTGGATACACCGGCTCGGCAGACAGTATCACATAAGATACGATTAGATACACTGTATCGGCAGACAGTATCACGCATGATAGGATTAGATACACCAGCTCGGAAGACTATCACATATGATAGGATTAGATACATCGACTCGGCAGACAGTACCACATATGATAGGATTGGATACACCGGCTCGGCAGACAGTATCACATAAGATACGTTTAGATACACTGTATCGGCAGACAGTATCACACATGATAGGATTAGATACACCAGCTCGGCAGACCGTATTACATATGATAGGATTAGATTCATTAACTCGGCAGACAGTACCACATATGATAGGATTAGATACATTGACTTGGCAGACAGTACCACTTACGAGCTGGTGTATCTAATCCTATCATATGTGATACTTTCTGCCGAGCCAATCCTATGCTGTGTGATACTGTGAGCCAGTGTATGAAAGTCACTCTGTGAGCTGATGTATCTAAGCCTGTGACGTGCGATACACCAGCTGTACACCACACATATGATAGGATTAGATACACAGCTCAGCAGTCAGTATCACACATGACAGGCTTAGATACAGAGATTCAACAGACAGTATCACGCATGACAGGCTTAGATACAGGGATTCAACAGACATTATCACACATGATAGGTTTAGATACTTAGTTTAGCAGACAGTATCACACATGATAAGATTAGGTACACCAACTCAGAAGACAGTATCACACGTGATAGGATTAGATACACTGCTCAGCAGACAGTATCACACACACGTTAGGATTGGATACACAGCTCAGCAGACAGTATCACACATGATAGGATTAGATACACAGCTCAGCAGACAGTATCACACATGATAGGATTAGATACACAGCTCAGCAGACAGTATCACACATGACTGGCTTAGATACACAGCTCAGCAGACAGTATCACACATGATAGAATTAGATACACAGCTCAGCAGACAGTGTCACACATGATAGGATTAGATACACAGCTAAGCAGACAGTACCACACATGATAGGATTAGATACACAGCTCAGCAGACAGTATCACACACGACTGGCTTAGATACACAGCTTAGCAGACAGTATCACACACGATAGGATTAGATACAAAGCTCAGCAGACAGTATCACACATGATAGGATTAGATACACAGCTTAGCAGACAGTATCACACACGATAGGATTAGATACACAGCTTAGCAGACAGTATCACACACGACAGGCTTAGAAACATCTCAGCAGACAGTATCACAAAACAGGCTTAGATACACAGCTCAGCAGACAGTATCACATGTGCCAGGCTTAGATACACAGGTCAGCAGACGGGATCACATATGACAGGCTTAGATACACAGTTCAGCAGAGAGTATTGCATAGCAGGCAGGGGACAGTATCACCCTAGGATTATCACACATGATGGCTTAGATACCCCGTCACAGCAGCACATGGAAACCATTTTGACGGCAGGCCCCCCTGGTTCTCCTCGGTTCAGTGTGGTCACCGCAGCCGTCAAATTAAAGATCTCTGCGGTGAACGCAGCGTAACATTGCACACATTTACTGAACGCCTCATGGGGCACCAGAGAGGCTTGTTTTGCTCACAGTCCATCAAGTGCTGAAGAAAGTGTCAGTACATACTGACACCCTGCGCTCTCCAGAGATCATGGCTGTCTGTCCTGACAGCTGTTTAAGTCCAGCCATCCTAGTAAGCCACCCATATCACAGGAGTCTAATATTCACCCATATCATAATTTATAACCTGTACTGCAATGTCCAGACCTTATGCTCCAATCACATCCAGAGCTGCAATTAAAATTTTGCCGACTTCCTGACAGCTCTCATGCTGCAGCATCACCCTGCGGCTCCTGCTGGATCGGTGTCTGTGCGGTGCACTTTAGAAGATGCACTCTCAGCCACGCAGATTCCATGCAACGCAATGCAGTTTCCTGAAGGCAGCTTTGGATATGACTGGAGTACAAGTCATGATGCTAACTGCAAATGCCTCAGCGCCTGTGCATAGCGCACCCTGCTGCGGTGCATTGCATCTCTGCGCAGTATCCCGTACAATACAATGACAAAAAGAACACAGCATCATAGCAGCTTAGCAAAGCCAAGTGCAGAATTATGAACGCAGCTCTGGATGTGACTGGAGGATAAGTCAATAAACCAATATGAATGTACAAATCTACAACAGCACAGTCACATTTTGGACTCATGCACACGTCCACAAAATACGGATCCGTAAAAAATACGTCCGTGTGCATTCCGTATTTTGCGGAACGGAACAGCTGGCCCCTAATAGAACATTCCTTTGCTTGTCCATAATGTGGACAATAATAGGACATGTTCTATTTTTTTGCGAAACGGACATGGAATGCACGCGGAGTAACTTCAGTTTTTTTTTGCGGACACATTGCAATGAATGGTTCCGTATACGGTCCATGGAACGGACATGGAAAGAAAATACGTTTGTGTGCATGAACCCTATAGCAGTGGAGGAGGAGGGATACTTTAACACCGCAGACGAGATCAATAATCTTCCACATCTTCCCCTGGGCGCCCCCCGGTCAGTACCACGATCGCCGGCAGGTTTTATATAGAAAACATCAATCTGAAGGTAATGGATGGATCTACCTCAGTAACCTTAGAAATGGGAGCGGTGGCCATGAACCGCCATCCACTTCTATATATAACCGTTGTCGGGGAGAATTAATCTCCTCCACCAATGTTTCCAAGAGAGATGGGGCTAACCTGCAGTACCAGACGCAACCTGTGGACGGTAGTGGCGCTGTTTTGGGAAGAAAATGGCCATGTTTTTGTAATTCAACCACTTATAGCTGCCGTTACCGTGCAGTCATGGATGGTCCTATAGCTCCCCTAGACTTTGAATGGTGTACTAAATACTCACCTTCACAACTGTCTGTTCTCATTCTGCCTGTGTCAGTCTTCACTGGAGCTGGCATTGTATTCATGAATCAGGATGCCGGGGATGAACTTTGTAACCAGTTTTTGATTTTTGGACTGTTTTTGCCTTCTTTTGCAGCTGATGATGTCATATCCATGGCCGATTCCACCACGACAGTGGATGATATCGAAGATGAGCTCTTTAAGATTGAGAGGATTCGGGAGATTTTGGTCAGGAGGGAGTCTGAGCTGCGATACATGTGAGTGCAGTGTATTCTACTGAAGGGTCATTTAAAAGGGGCTCACCACAGAAAGGAACAATGATGGGGGGGGGGGGGGGGGGGCTTAGTAATGTGCGGGGTGATTAGTGGGAGTCTGCCCCCTAGGATCCCCACTGATTGGGGAAGCAAAGAGTCCAGATCCCAATGCTCAGTGATGAGGAGGCTGTACCTATTAAGCCACACCTCTTTCCTGATAAGCCACACCCTTTCCCAGTAAAGCACACCCCATTCCTGATAAGCCACACCCTTTCTCAATAAGACACACCCCTTTCTTGATAAGCCACACCTTTTTTGTGTGCAAGACACAGGTCTAACATAATAAATGTGGCACAAGACCAAAGGCAAAAACTGATCAGAAATAATTTTAATTAAAAAAAAGTTGTTACCCTCGTCCCGATCCACTATCCGGCACCATATTTCTAAGTGTATTTATACCAGACAAGCGGCATAAGTACATTTATAACTCTCCCCCATACATCTCTATGTCTGACGTACACAGTGTATTAGAAAATTATATGTCAGAGCCACCACAAGGGGGAGCTCAGTGCATAGGAATTTATACAGTTACCGCTAATTGCAATGGGAGCTGTAAAATCCCTTGGCACTGCGCTCCCCCTAATGGGGGCTGCAGTGTGTTCATGTCGGGAACAGAAGGAACAGTTCAATGTCGGGTCCCTGCCCCATAGTGGTCACGTGGTCTGCCTCCATGGAATGCCATAGTGCAGCACAGTTATCAGTGCTAATTAAAGGGGTTGTCCAGAAGTAGAGAAAAAAGACAGGCAGCTTTATTCATAAAACAGCACCACTCCTGCCCACAGGTTGTGTGTGGTATTACAGGTATTACATCTCAGACCAATTAACTTCAATTTAGCTGAACTTCAATACACAACATGGACAGGTGTGGAATACAGCAGACATGTTTTTCTAATCCTGAACAACCCCGTTAAAGGGGCATTCCAATTTTAATTTTCTTTTTTAGGTCTCTTTCACACTTGCGTTGTCCGGATCCGGTGTGTACTCCACTTGCCGGAATTACACGCCGGATCCGGAAAAACGCAAGTGTACTGAAAGCATTTGAAGACGGATCCGTCTTCAAAATGCGTTCAGTGTTACTATGGCAGCCAGGACGCTATTAAAGTCCTGGTTGCCATAGTAGTAGTGGGGAGCGGTATACTTACAGTCCGTGCGGCTCCCGGGGCGCTCCAGAGTGAGCAGAGCGCACCATGAGCATGGATGACGTGCCATGCGATCACGTGATCCATGCGCGTGGGGCGCCCTGACGTCACTCTGAAGCGCCCCGGGAGCCGCACGGATGGTAAGTATACTGCTCCCCCGCTCCCCACTACACTTTACCATGGCTGCCAGGACTTTAGCGTCCCGGCAGCCATGGTAACCATTGAGAAAAAGCTAAACGTCGGATCCGGCAATGCGCCGCAACGACGTTTAGCTTAAGGCCGGATCCGGATCAATGCCTTTCAATGGGCATTAATTCCGGATCCGGCCTTGCGGCAAGTGTTCAGGATTTTTGGCCGGAGCAAAAAGCGCAGCATGCTGCAGTATTTTCTCCAGCCAAAAAACTTTCCGGTCCTGAACTGAAGACATCCTGATGCATCCTGAACGGATTTCTCTCCATTCAGAATGCATTAGGATAAAACTGATCAGGATTCTTCCGGCATAGAGCCCGACGACGGAACTCTATGCCGGAAGACTATAACGCAGGTGTGAAAGGGCCCTTAGTTATTTGTTTATATAATAGTTAATACAATGCATATACTTAAAATTCTGCATGTACATATATATACAGGTATATTTCATGCAGTTGACGCCTATATGTAGTACAATGGTATTATGTGTAATGTATCCATGGCCTACCTGAAACATGGCATCAGTTATGGGACACATCCCTGTGTCATGGGTCAGCACACACAACACACATGTGACAAGTACATAGGACTAGTGGTGGAATCATGATTTTTATTGTGGTTATTACAGTAACTGCATCACTGTGTGTATTTACATGGCTGCCTGTCTATAGGTGATTTTGATAAAAATGGATGCCTGTCTCTAGGTGATGCTGTCATGATGTTAATAAAGTATAGTGTACAATAAAATAAAAAAATAAGCACAACACAGACAATGACAGACATGATGATTGGATAAAATACATGACTGGGCAGTTAACTGAAAGCTGGGTCACGTGACACTTGTGAGGGTCACCTGACTGAAACCATGTTTAGTCCTTTCCAGCTGTCCTATAGATGCATTTTAATGGACTAAAATCGGCCGGACCATTTTTTTTTTCTTTAGGGAGAGGCTACTATATGGATATCGTACATTTAAATAGATGTATATTAGAACATTGGTCAACATCCTATTCTTTGCATAAATAAATGTAGTTGTTAAAGATTTAAGACATAATTTAGTGTAGTAAATTTTCCCTAATGGGTGGGGCCATGTATGAAAAGGTATTTCATTACCGGGGTTCTGTAGGCGCCTTGAAGGGGCAGCATTTATACACTTTGTACACTGCCGTACAGTTCGGTTCACACCTGACTAGTCGGGTCCTGCGTTTTTGATGTAGACAAGTCCTGCTTAGGGAATTGATGACATCTTGATATCACGATAACCAGATGAAGCAGAGCTGAGTTGGTTGCTGTGCCGCACTGCGCACATTTTGTCCTCACGTGACCTTGAGAACATGGCACCTGCTTATCTTAGGACTCTCTCTCCTTTCCTGGCAGATATTAGAGATGTGATGGTAAAGGCTGATTATGGCAGAGGAGGGGTTAAGCGGACATCTTCCTTTTGGGTAGGAGAAGCAGAGGAACGCAGGTGTGAGTCACCGAGCGATGAGTCACTGCGTGCCCCGCTCCACAGGTTGCCTAGCAACAGGGCAGGATGCGGCGCTGCGAGGGCCCGTCCAGTCTTATTAACGAGCCTCTAACCAGACTTGTTAAGAAGATGCGAGCGGGGACGTGAATGGCAGATGCCCCGCTGACAGCTCTGCCGGCTCGCCAGGTGCGCAGCAAATTATAATCCCCGCATATGAGGAAGGGAGCGCGGCCCGTTTCTGCAATGCAGATTATAGGGCGTGCCATATCACTTTAAGAAGACACAGGCTGTCAGGGCATGACGGGAGTTGTAGTATTACCGGTCACAGGTAAAAGAACTGATCATACAATGTGTACCGCCAGGAGGCAACCAACTGCAGTGGCCCAGTCAGATGAGGGTATCGGGAGTCCGATCCCTACCAAACCTAATTCCCCAAAAAATCCCTTTAATGGTGGAGTCTACTCATGAAAATCCATCATACGCCCTAATAGATCTCATGGCCAGAGTGAAGAGCGGATCCAAAGAGCCTCTCGTGCTCTGGAGGACCTTGTCCTGTCCTGCACCATACTTTGATCTAAATCGACACTGTGCAATTCTTCCTTTCTCCTGTGGTGGCGCTGCAGGAAATCTGAACACTTCTGCCAAGTATCTCCACAGACTACAGCCGATCACTGGGGAACTAGAAAGAGGGACACGGTGTCAATGTATTGTCAAAGGATCCTTCTAACAAGTAGGGTTTGTCCTAAGCCAATATCTACACAAATTATAATTTACTGATGGACTTAAAGGGCATATGTCAGCAGTTTTGTCCCTATGACACTGGCTGACCTGTTCCATGTGCACTTGGCAGCTAAAGACATCTGTGTTGGTCCCATGTTCATATGTGTCCGCACTGCTGAGAAAAAGGACATTTTAAAATATGCAAATGAACCTCTGGGAGCAAAGGGGGTGTTACCATTACATCTAGAGGCTCTGCTCTCTCTGCAACTGCCACGCCCTCTCTACTTTGATTAAAGGCCCAGGTGTGATGATGTTTACACTGTCTGGCCTTGTCAATCAAAGTTGAGAGGACACAGCAGTTGCAAAGAAAGCAGAGCCTTTAGGTGTAAAGGCAACGCCCCCGTTGCTCCTAGAGGCTCATTTGCATATATTAAAACATCATATTTCTCAGCAATGCCGGAACATATGAACATGGGATCAACACAGATGTCTTCAGCTGCCAAGTGCACATGTAACAGGTCAGCCAGTGTCATAGGGACAAATCTGCTGATAGATGCCCTTTAAAGGGGAGTTCCATTCCCAGTATATATGAACATGAACAGCACGGTAAATATTCCAAAATTCTATTCAAAAGATACTTTATACATTGTATATACAGTACAGACCAAAAGTTTGGACACACCTTTTCATTCAGAGTTTTCTTTATTTTCATGACTAGGAAAATTGTAGATTCACACTGAAGGCATCAAAACTATGAATTAACTCATGTGGAATTATATACATAACAAAAAAGTGTGAAACAACAGAAAATATGTCATATTCTAGGTTCTTCAAAGTAGCCACCTTTTGCTTTGATTACTGCTTTGCACACTCTTGGCATTCTCTTGATGAGCTTCAAGAGGTAGTCACCTGAAATGGTTTTCACTTCACAGGTGTGCCCTGTCAGGTTTAATAAGTGGGATTTCTTGCCTTATAAATGGGGTTGGGACCATCAGTTGCGTTGTGGAGAAGTCAGGTGGATACACAGCTGATAGTCCTACTGAATAGACTGTTAGAATTTGTATTATGGCAAGAAAAAAGCAGCTAAGTAAAGAAAAACAAGTGGCCATCATTACTTTAAGAAATGAAGGTCAGTCAGTCCGAAAAATTGGGAAAACTTTGAAAGTGTCCCCAAGTGCAGTCACAAAAACCATCAAGCGCTACAAAGAAACTGGCTCACATGTGGACCGCCCCAGGAAAGGAAGACCAAGAGTCACCTCTGCTGCGGAGGATAAGTTCATCCGAGTCACCAGCCTCAGAAATCGCAGGTTAACAGCAGCTCAGATTAGAGACCAGGTCAATGCCACACAGAGTTCTAGCAGCAGACACATCTCTAGAACAACTGTTAAGAGGAGACTGCGTGAATCAGGCCTTCATGGTAGAATATCTGCTAGGAAACCACTGCTAAGGACAGGCAACAAGCAGAAGAGACTTGTTTGGGCTAAAGAACACAAGGAATGGACATTAGACCAGTGGAAATCTGTGCTTTGGTCTGATGAGTCCAAATTTGAGATCTTTGGTTCCAGACACCGTGTCTTTGTGCGACGCAGAAAAGGTGAACGGATGGACTCTACATGCCTGGTTCCCACCGTGAAGCATGGAGGAGGAGGTGTGATGGTGTGGGGGTGCTTTGCTGGTGACACTGTTGGGGATTTATTCAAAATTGAAGGCATACTGAACCAGCATGGCTACCACAGCATCTTGCAGCGGCATGCTATTCCATCCGGTTTGCGTTTAGTTGGACCATCATTTATGTTTCAACAGGACAATGACCCCAAACACACCTCCAGGCTGTGTAAGGGCTATTTGACCATGAAGGAGAGTGATGGGGTTCTGCGCCAGATGACCTGGCCTCCACAGTCACCGGACCTGAACCCAATCGAGATGGTTTGGGGTGAGCTGGACCGCAGAGTGAAGGCAAAAGGGCCAACAAGTGCTAAGCATCTCTGGGAACTCAGTCAAGACTGATGGAAGACCATTTCAGGTGACTACCTCTTGAAGCTCATCAAGAGAATGCCAAGAGTGTGCAAAGCAGTAATCAAAGCAAAAGGTGGCTACTTTGAAGAACCTAGAATATGACATATTTTCAGTTGTTTCACACTTTTTTGTTATGTATATAATTCCACATGTGTTAATTCATAGTTTTGATGCCTTCAGTGTGAATCTACAATTTTCATAGTCATGAAAATAAAGAAAACTCTTTGAATGAGAAGGTGTGTCCAAACTTTTGGTCTGTACTGTACATACATTCTGTTATTATAGTCCTGGGTGTCACTCCCATCATGCATCAGGACAGAGAACAAGAGAACAGGAAGCAGAACTTTACAGTGGGCAGAGCTTTCTCTCGTGCTCTTTGTCGCCCTCTGCTATGTAATATAAGAAATGGGGACAGTGATCATGATTGGTCGTGTATAATAAGATCTTTATTCTTGCAAATTTAAAAAATGTATATTTTTTGGTGGGGGGATCTTTTTACAGGATGGATGATTTTCAGTTGTGTCAAGAAATTACGTGCGTCAAGAAAGATCTTCAGATTCTGGTCTCCAAACCCGGTAATCCCAATTATTCCAATAATACAGTATTTATTAATGTGGTACTTGTCCGCTTTTCTAGCCCCGTGGCACCACTTTTGTGTGAGGATATATCTGTTGCCTGACAACAAATATGTCAACCATTAGTTGGTTGTCAGCAAGTTTTTTCAGACTCCCGAATGGCAATTTTGTCCAGTCAGACAGGGGAAGAAAAGAAGCGAATGTATCACTGAAGAACTAAGCAGATTTGCCATTCAGGAGGCCGGAAAAACCTAGAGGACGGACCTCAGAAGATCTGCAGGAGCCGACCAAAAGTAATAGAATTTGTTTCCCTAGATAAGGACAAAACTCAGGAAGACCAAAAGAAAGAAGAGGAACTCTTACAGCGTATCCACAAACTGGTGGAGACCCGAGATTTCCTAGTAGATGATGTAGAGTTTGAGAGGTTACGGTAAGTACTGTCCAAAACCCTATTTTTATTTTTAATGCCCAGGTTATACCAGCATGGTCCATATCACTATATACAAGAAGATGTATCACTTATACCAGCTGTACATATATATATATATATATATTTTTTTTTTTTTCTAACCCTCCCCTCCCTCCCCCCTAATCTGTGGTGCGTCAAAGTAGGACCCCCATAAACAACCCAACATGACCTCAGTTAGTCAATCTTCCAGCCACCCCATATCCCATTCCACTGGTCCTCAACTTCCCTCCATTTATATATAATTTCCTCGTAGTTTTTTACCTTATCAGTTAAGTTTATCCGTATATTTATATCTGGAGTGGATCGAGCAAACCAGGTCCGACTAATCAGAACTCTAGCCAACATCAATATTCTGCTCAGAAAGATCTTTTGATACTTGTGATTTTTTAATTTGGAAAAGTCGTTAAGCACGAATACGTGTGGTTCAAAAGGAATTCGAATTTTTAGTTTATGAATAATACAATTATTGATGCTATTCCAGTATTTTACAAGTTCTGGACAAGTCCAAACCATGTGGAGGAAGTCTGCTCCTACAATATCACATTTGGGGCAGTTGGACGTGACTCTCAACCCGCATTTATTCATCCATAAGGGGGTAATGTATAATCTATGGGAAATGTAAAATTGTATTAGGACATGGTTAAAGTTCTGGGATACTGAAGTCAGATTCCCAAAAATATTCTCCCACCCTTCTACTCGCAAATGCGGGCAGTCCGCTTCCCATGCTTTTTGTCCTGGTGATTGTGTATCGCTAAATCGTGCCTTAATTAATAACTTATATATATTGGACATCTTAGTTCTAAGAGGTGTACCCCCTACCCAATCATTCAGAAAGGATAAATTATCTATATCCAGCAGACGTTTATCGTCCAAACTGGATAGTACAGATCACAATTGAAAATACCTAAACCATGAGAGATTTCTTATATTGTGTGTCATTTCTGTGAAAGATTTAATTTCTCTATCTTTAACTACCTGTGAAATATATAATATTTTATTCTTCTGCCAAAATGTGTCAGCTGCAATATCATCTAACCTTTGTAAATAGAAATTATGCCAAAGAGGCGTAAATATGAGTGAACCCCTAACCTTCAACCATGTCCTAGTTGTACTCCACACTTTCAGGAGTAGATTTATAGTCTCTTTATAGCCTTGCTCGTAGCTCTTCAAAAGCCCGGATTCCAACAAGGTAAAAATGTTGTTGTGAGCGTGGCTAGTTACCAACTTCCCCAGGAGTGCACTGTCCTCTGCTTCATAGCACCTCAGTAGCTGGGCTGCAATAAAGTACCCTTTAAAGTAGGGGAGATTTAAACCCCCCCACTCCACTGATTTATACAAGTATTCCAACTTAATTCGCACTCGCTTTCTTCCCCATATAAGATCATTAATTATTCTTTCCATGAGTTTAAAATGTTTGTCTTGTATCCAAATAGGTGTATTCCTGAGCACATAAAGAAATTGTGGTAATATCACCATTTTAACTAGTGAAACTCGATCAGCTCTGGATAGGGGAAGTTTCAACCAGATTCCTATTTTAGCTCTGATCTTTACCATTATGGGGATCAGATTGAGTTGTACAAAATTTTCAACCCGAGGCGATATAGTCAAACCCAAGTATTGAATAGTATCAACGATATCCAACTGTGTAGCAGGAACCTCCTTTTGTGGCAGGGGATCTATTGGGAGCAGACCAGTTTTTGCCCAGTTTATTCGGAGACCAGATACCTCACCAAATGCGTTAACCATTTGAATAATCCTAGGAAGAATGGTTTCCGTATGGTCTATAAAAAACAGGACATCATCTGCATATAATGAGATGCGGTCCTGTGTTCCCAGGGTACCAAATCCTTTAATCTGGTCATCCTGTCTGATGGCCAACGCAAGGGGCTCGATATAAATATCGAATAACAGGGGAGATAGTGGGCAACCCTGTCGGGTGCCTCTGTTTAAATCAATACTACTACTCAGAATTCCATTGAGACTCAGTTTTGCCCTTGGGGATCTATACAGCAACCTAAGAATACGTATAAATTTTTCCCCAAAGCCCATCTTAGCAAGAACCTTCCAGAGGAAGCGCCACTCCACCCTGTCAAAGGCCTTAGAGGCATCCAATGACAGGATGGAGCGGGCAGTCCCCCCCGGGGCCTGGATATTAGAAAAGAGTCGGTGTAGATTATGGTGTGTACCCTTGTTTTGTATAAAGCCGCTCTGATCAGGATGGACAATGGAGGAAATGACCCTGGAGAGCCTTGTAGCCAGGACCCTCGCAAGAAGCTTAACATCTGCATTAAGCAGTGAAATTGGTCTATAGGATTCTAAATCTAAAGGGTCCTTGCCTTTTTTTGGAATTAATATTATTATGGCCTCCATCATTGAGTCTGGAAGCATCCCCTCCTCTGATGATTCAGCAAAGACCTCCAACAGTCTGGGAAGAATGCAGTCCTCATATTTCTTATAGAATTCATATGGAAGCCCGTCTGAGCCAGGGGTGGAGTTAGTTGAGCATAGTTTAATAGCTCCCTCAAGTTCCTGAATTGAGACCTCCAATTCTAGTGCTTTCTTTTGCATCTCAGTAATAGTTGGAAACTTGATCCTATCTAAATAGAGATCTATCTTATCATCTGTAATGTTGGAATCCGCTTTATACAGATCAACAAAATAGTCAAGAAAGGCCTTCTCCACCGGGCCCTGGGAAGTGACTATCCTACCATCACTCAATCGGACCTTATCTATATGTTTTTTAGATTGTTGATTGGAGATTACTCTAGCGAGGAGTTTACCAGGTCGCCCTGACTCTGTAAAGTGTTTTTGCCCCTTAAAAAAAAGGTTCTGTTGGGCCAGAATATAATTATATACAGGAGATGCCCAGGTTATACCAGCATGCTCCATATCACTATATACAAGAAGATGTATAACTTATACCAGCTGTACATATATAATTATATACAGGAGATGCCCAGGTTATACCAGCATGCTCCATATCACTATATACAAGAAGATGTATAACTTATACCAGCTGTACATATATAATTATATACAGGAGATGCCCAGGTTATACCAGCATGCTCCATATCACTATATACAGGAAGATGTATAACTTATACCAGCTGTACATATATAATTATATACAGGAGATACCCAGGTTATACCAGCATGCTCCATATCACTATATTCAAGAAGATGTATAACTTATACCAGCTGTACATATATAATTATATACAGGAGATGCCCAGGTTATACCAGCATGCTCCATATCACTATATACAAGAAGATGTATAACTTATACCAGCTGTACATATATAACTATATACAGGAGATACCCAGGTTATACCAGCATGGTCCATATCACTATATACAAGAAGATGTATAACTTATACCAGCTGTACATATATAACTATATACAGGAGATACCCAGGTTATACCAGCATGGTCCATATCACTATATACAAGAAGATGTATAACTTATACCAGCTGTACATATATAATTATATACAGGAGATGCCCAGGTTATACCAGCATGGTCCATATCACTATATACAAGAAGATGTATAACTTATACCAGCTGTACATATATAATTATATACAAGAGATACCCAGGTTATACCAGCATGGTCCATATCACTGTATACAAGAAGATGTATAACTTATACCAGCTGTACATATATAATTATATACAGGAGATACCCAGGTTATACCAGCATGGTCCATATCACTATATACAAGAAGATGTATAACTTATACCAGCTGTACATATATAATTATATACAAGAGATACCCAGGTTATACCAGCATGGTCTATATCACTGTATACAAGAAGATGTATAACTTATACCAGCTGTACATATATAATTATATACAAGAGATACCCAGGTTATACCAGCATGGTCCATATCACTATATACAAGAAGATGTATAACCTATATCAGCTGTACATATATAATTATATACAAGAGATACCCAGGTTATACCAGCATGGTCCATATCACTGTATACAAGAAGATGTATAACTTATACCAGCTGTACATATATAATTATATACAAGAGATACCCAGGTTATACCAGCATGGTCCATATCACTGTATACAAGAAGATGTATAACTTATACCAGCTGTACATATATAATAATGTCTCACACCTTTTTTCAGGGAACGTGAGGAGGACAAAGAAATGGCAGAATTTCTACAGAGTAAACTTTCTAAAAGTTACCTGAAGAAAGCAGGTGAGTAATTTTCTAAAATGGGGGACAGGGTCACATGACTTTCCACCATTTTGGGTAGTAAGCTGGGTGAGGAATACAATACACTGTACTGCATATGGATTGTGGTGTATTATCTCCTTCCGCCATCTTTGACTGTTTATACTCCTTCTCCAGTTCGCAGGAAGGACAAGATGGCTACAGTCACCTCGGGCTCCCAGCAAACCTCCAATCCCTACGTCACGAAAACAGGGTTAACGCTCCTAAAAGAGTGCTGCGGGTTCACCTGCTCCATCATGTAACCCTCCACTTCTCATTCAAGATGGATGCCTACAAGACCTCTATTCAGATTGACCCGGGTCCCCTCTCTACCGGAGGCCATGGTTTTCGCCTTTTTGTATATATATTTTAAAAACTATTTTACATAAGGGAAGGTGCACAAAGCCTCGCGGGTCCATTTGGGACAAAAAGACCTCTGTGGATCTTATATGTGGGACTGAAAATGGTTTTCATCGTCATCTAGGCTCTGATCGAATCATGTCTATACCTCTCCCCTTCACAATCCCTTTCAGCCATTCAGGAGAGCCAAGACTGGTCACATGACACATCTCCCTGCAGCTGACTCCTGTGAGCCTTGGATCTGAGGAGTCAGGGAGGCGGAGCTCTTCCAACACCAATATGGCTGCCTACGGTGAATGACCCTGGAACCCTTCGGATTTGCTTCGCTGTGTCGGATGGTTCTGTGTATTTGTACAGACTGGTTTGTGTTTCTTTTGTGTGGTAATTTACTGTATAATGTATATCGAGCACTGGTACAAATACGAAATATGTAAAATCTGTGCATGGAAATGATGTTTCTGTAATATATGTGTGCACCGACATATAGGTGGACGTATAATCCCTATATATACATGCCTGTCATACTTACCTACCCCAATGGTGAATTAAGTAGACCATAATCCCTAGTCCAGTGATGGCTAACCTCCGACACTCCAGCTGTGGTGAATCTACGACTCCCAGCATGCTCCATTCATTTCTATGGAGTTCTGAGAACAGCCAAGCAAGTGTACATCTTGGAAGTTGTAGTTTTACCACAGCTGGAGTGCCGGAGGTTTTGTCTTTTATCTTTTTTTCTGTAATTTGTGCTTAGTGCCGGAGGTTAGCCATCACAGCCCTAGACTGTTCCCAAAACTTGACATACTCCCCAGCGTTACCCTGCACAGACCCCATACAGTTACCCAGCGGCCTACACAGTCCCCCCCCCCCCCCACGCACACACACACACACACCTGTTGAGTCTTCTTGCTTCTAAGGCCACTGGCTTTAAAATCTGTCCAGGTACTACACACATACAGTCACATGACCTCATCAGTCCAGGTACTACACACATACAGTCACATGACCTCATCAGTCCAGGTACTACACACAGTCACATGACCTCATCTGTCCAGGTCCTTGCACACATATGGGCCTATGACCTCATCTGTCCAGGTCCTGCGCACAGATAGTTCTATGACCTCATCTATCCAGATACTACACACATATAGTCACATGACCTTATCTGTCCAGGTCCTGCACACATACAGTCTTAACCCCTTAGCGCAGAACGCCGTACATGTACGGCGGGGGATGCATTGCCAGAATGCATTCCGCCTTACATGTACGGCAGGATGATCGGGCGGGCACCGGAGCGGTGCGCACCCGATCACTGCAGGGGTCCGGCAGTCCCTGGTAGCCGGGCCCCTGCTGTATCCGCCGGCATCGCTGTTTACAGCGATGCCGGCGGATTAACCCTTTCTATGCCGCGGTCCGCGCGGACCGCGACATAGAAGTTGTTTGCGGCAGGTGAGTGATCGCATCGAGTCCCCGCGCTGCTGTGGCGGGGACCCGATGCGTGACAAGGCAGCCCGATGCCGTGCAGAGGCTGCCCAATGCCCTGCACGGCATCGGGAACTGCCTTCTACGGGAGCCGAGGAGATCCAGCCTCAGGCTGGGTCTCCTAGGCAACCAGTTAGTGTATGACTCAATGTCATACACTAACAGGCAATGCATTACAATACAGATGTATTGTAATGCATTGCAGAGGGGATCAGAGTGGGATAGAAATAAAGTTTTAAAAAAAGTAAAAAAAAAAAGTGTTTGGAATAAAAAAATAAAGTTTCAAGTAAAAAAAAAAAAAAAAAAAGCCCCATTCCCCTGATTTTCTAATAAAAAATTGAAAAAAAAAGAAAAAACACACATATTAGGTATCGCTGCGTCCGTAACGAACGGCTCTATAAATATATTACATGATCCACCCCATCCGATAGGCACCATAAAAAATAAAAAATAAAAACTGTGTATAAAAAAGCCATTTTTGTCAACTTACATCACTAAAAGTGCAACACCAAGCGATCAAAACGGCGTATGCCCCCCAAAATAGTACCAATCTAACCGTCACCTCATCCCACAAAAAATGAGCCCCTACATAGTACAATCGCCCAAAAACTGAAAAAACTATGGCTCTCAGACTATGAAGACACTAAAACATTTTTTTTTTTTTTCAAAAATGAAATCATTGTGTAAAACTTAAATAAATAAAAAAAATATTTATATATTGGGTATTGACGCGTCCGTATTAACCTTCTCTATAAAAATATCACATGACCTAATCCCTCAGGTGAATACCGTAAAAAAAAAATAAAAAAAACGGTGTAAAAAAAGCCATTTTTTGTCATCTTACATCACAAAAAGTGTAGTAGCAAGCGATCAAAAAGTCATACGCACCCCAAAATAGTGCCAATCAAACCGCCATCTCATCCCGCAAAAATCATACCCTACCCAAGATAATCGCCCAAAAACTGAAAAAACTATGGCTCTCAGACTATGGAGACACTAAAACATGATTTTTTTTGTTTCAAAAATGAAATCATTGTGTAAAACTGACAAATAAAAAAAAAGTATATATATTAGGTATCACTGCGTCCGTAATAACCTGCTCTATAACAATATCACATGATCTAACCCCTCAGGTGAATACCGTAAAAAATAAAAAATATAAACTGTGTAAAAAAAGCCATTTTTTGTCACCTTAGATCACAAAAAGTGTAATAGCAAGCGATCAAAAAGTCATACGCACCCCAAAATAGTGCCAATCAAACCGTAATCTTATCCCGCAAAAAATGAGACCCTACCTAAGATAATCGCCCAAAAACTGAAAAAACAATGGCTCTCAGTCTATGGAGACACTAAAACATGATTTTTTTTGTTTCAAAAATGAAATCATTGTGTAAAACTGACATAAATAAAAAAAAAGTATATATATTAGGTATCACTGCGTCCGTAATAACCTGCTCTATAAAAATATCACATGATCTAACCCCTCAGGTGAATACCGTAAAATATAAAAAATAAAAACGGTGTAAAAAAAGCCATTTTTTTGTCACCTTAGATCACAAAAAGTGTAATAGCAAGCGATCAAAAAGTCATATGCACCCCAAAATAGTGCCAATCAAACAGTCATCTCATCCCGAAAAAAATGAGCCCCTACACAAGACAGTCGCCCAAAAAATAAATAAAACTATGGCTTTCAGAATGTGGAGACACTAAAGAATCAGTTTTTTTTTTCAAATGCTTTGTTATGTAAAACTGAAACAAACAACCAAAAAAAGTTGTCATATTTGGTATTGTCGCGTCCGTGACAACCTGCTCTATAAAAGTACCACATGATCCAACCTGTCAGATGAATGTTGTAAATAACAAAAAATAAAAATGGTGCCAACACAGCAATTTTTTGTTACTTTGCCTCACAAAAAGTGTAATATAGAGCAACCAAAAATCATATGTACCCTAAAATAGTACCAACAATACTGCCACCCTATCCCGTAGTTTCTAAAATGGGGTCACTTTTTTGGAGTTTCTACTCTAGGGGTGCATCAGGGGGGCTTCAAATGGGACATAGTGTAAATAAACCAGTCCAGCAAAATGTGCCTTCTAAAAGCCACACGCCGCACCTTTCCCTCTACGCCCTACTGTGTGCCCGTACAGTAGTTTACGGCCACATATGGGGTGTTTCTGCAAACGACAGAATCTGGGCAATAAATATAGACTTTTGTTTGGCTGTTAACCCTTGCTTTGTTACTGGAAAAAATGGAGTAAATAAAAAATTTGGCAAAAAATTTAAATTCTCGAATTTCATCTCCATTTGCCAATAACTCTTGTGGAACACCTAAAGGGTTAACAAAGTTTGGAAAACCAGTTTTGAATACCTGGAGGGGTGTAGTTTCTTAGATGGGGTCACTTTTATGGAGTTTCTACTCTACGGGGGCTTCAAATGGGACATGGTGTAAATAAACCAGTCCAGCAAAATCTGCCTTCTAAAAGCCACACGCCGCACCTTTCCCTCTACGCCCTACCGTGTGCCCGTACAGTAGTTTACGGCCACATATGGGGGGTTTTTCTGCAAACTACAGAATCTGGGCAATAAATATAGACTTTTGTTTGGCTGTTAACCCTTGCTTTGTTACTGGAAAAAATGGAGCAAATAATAAATTTGGCAAAAAATGTAAATTCTCGAATTTCATCTCCATTTGCCAATAACTCTTGTGGAACACCTAAAGGGTTAACAAAGTTTGTAAAACCAGTTTTGAATGCCTTGAGGGGTGTAGTTTCTTAGATGGGGTCACTTTTATGGAGTTTCTACTCTAGGGGTGCATCAGGGGGGCTTAAAATGGGACATGGTGTAAATAAATTAGTCCAGCAAAATCTGCTTTCCAAAAACCACACGCCGCACCTTTCCCTCTACGCCCTACCGTGTGTCCGTACAGTAGTTTACGGCCACATGTGGGGTGTTTCTGCAAACTACAGAATCAGGGCAACCCATATTGAGTTTTGTTTGGCTGTTAACCCTTACTTTATTGCTGTAAAAAATGGGTTAAAATTGAAAATTTTCCAAAAAATAGAAATTTCTAAATTGTTTCTCCATCTGCCATTAACTCTTGTGGAACACCTACAGGGTTAACAAAGTTTGTAAACCCAGTTTTGAATACCTTGAGGGGTGTACTTTCTTAGATGGAGTCACTTTTTTGCAATTTCTATTCTAGGGGTACAAGGGGGGGGCTTGAAATGGAACATGGTATAAACAAAACCAGTCCTGCAAAATCTGCCTTGCAAAACCCATATGGTATTCCCCTCCTTCTATGTCCTCCCGTTTGGCCAAACAGTAGTTTACGACCACATATGGGGTATTTCTGCAAACTACAGAAGCAGGGCAACCCATTTTGAGTTTTGTTTGGCTGTTAACCCTTACTTTATTGCTGTAAAAAATTGGTTAAAATTGAAAATTTTCCAAAAAATAGAAATTTCTAAATTGTTTCTCCATCTGCCATTAACTCTTGTGGAACACCTACAGGGTTAACAAAGTTTGTAAACCCAGTTTTGAATACCTTGAGGGGTGTACTTTCTTAGATGGAGTCACTTTTTTGCAATTTCTATTCTAGGGGTACAAGGGGGGGCTTGAAATGGGACATGGTATAAACAAAACCAGTCCTGCAAAATCTGCCTTGCAAAACCCATATGGTATTCCCCTCCTTCTATGTCCTCCCGTTTGGCCAAACAGTAGTTTACGACCACATATGGGGTATTTCTGCAAACTACAGAAGCAGGGCAACCCATTTTGAGTTTTGTTTGGCTGTTAACCCTTACTTTATTGCTGTAAAAAATGGGTTAAAATTGAAAATTTTCCAAAAAATAGAAATTTCTAAATTGTTTCTCCATCTGCCATTAACTCTTGTGGAACACCTACAGGGTTAACAAAGTTTGTAAACCCAGTTTTGAATACCTTGAGGGGTGTACTTTCTTAGATGGAGTCACTTTTTTGCAATTTCTATTCTAGGGGTACAAGGGGGGGCTTGAAATGGGACATGGTATAAACAAAACCAGTCCTGCAAAATCTGCCTTGCAAAACCCATATGGTATTCCCCTCCTTCTATGTCCTCCCGTTTGGCCAAACAGTAGTTTACGACCACATATGGGGTATTTCTGCAAACTACAGAAGCAGGGCAACCCATTTTGAGTTTTGTTTGGCTGTTAACCCTTACTTTATTGCTGTAAAAAATTGGTTAAAATTGAAAATTTTCCAAAAAATAGAAATTTCTAAATTGTTTCTCCATCTGCCATTAACTCTTGTGGAACACCTACAGGGTTAACAAAGTTTGTAAACCCAGTTTTGAATACCTTGAGGGGTGTACTTTCTTAGATGGAGTCACTTTTTTGCAATTTCTATTCTAGGGGTACAAGGGGGGGCTTGAAATGGGACATGGTATAAACAAAACCAGTCCTGCAAAATCTGCCTTGCAAAACCCATATGGTATTCCCCTCCTTCTATGTCCTCCCGTTTGGCCAAACAGTAGTTTACGACCACATATGGGGTATTTCTGCAAACTACAGAAGCAGGGCAACCCATTTTGAGTTTTGTTTGGCTGTTAACCCTTACTTTATTGCTGTAAAAAATTGGTTAAAATTGAAAATTTTCCAAAAAATAGAAATTTCTAAATTGTTTCTCCATCTGCCATTAACTCTTGTGGAACACCTACAGGGTTAACAAAGTTTGTAAACCCAGTTTTGAATACCTTGAGGGGTGTACTTTCTTAGATGGAGTCACTTTTTTGCAATTTCTATTCTAGGGGTACAAGGGGGGGCTTGAAATGGGACATGGTATAAACAAAACCAGTCCTGCAAAATCTGCCTTGCAAAACCCATATGGTATTCCCCTCCTTCTATGTCCTCCCGTTCGGCCAAACAGTAGTTTACGACCACATATGGGGTATTTCTGCAAACTACAGAAGCAGGGCAACCCATTTTGAGTTTTGTTTGGCAGTTAACCCTTGTTTTTTTCCAGGAAAAAATTGATTATATTGGAAAATTTTCCCAAAAATCTAAATTCTTAAAATGTATGTCTTTTTGCCATGAAGTCTTGTGGAAGACCTAAAGGGTTAAAAAAGTTTGTAAAAACAGTTTTGAATACCTTGAGGGGTGTAGTTTCTAGAATGGGGTCATTTTTGGAAGGTTTCTATTATCTAAGCCTCACAAAGTGACTTCAAACCTGAACTGGTCCATAAAAAGTGGGATTTTGAAGATTTCTGAAAAATTTCAAAATTTGCTTCTAAACTTCTAACCCTTGTAACATCCCCAAAAAATAAAATATCATTCCCAAAATGCTATAAACATGAAGTAGACATATGGGGAATGTAAAGTCATCACAATTTTTGGGGGTATTACTATGTATTACAGAAGTAGAGAAACTGAAACTTTGATATTTGCTAATTTTTCCAAATTTTTGGTAAATTAGGTATTTTATTATGCAAAAAAATTAATTTTTTTGACTTTATTTTACCAGTGTCATGAAGTACAATATGTGACGAAAAAACAATCTCAGAATGGCCTGTATAAGTAAAAGCGTTTTAAAGTTATCAGCACTTAAAGTGACACTGGTCAGATTTGCAAAAAATGGCCTGGTCCTTAAGGTGAAAATGAGCCTGGTCCTTAAGGGGTTAAGACCTCATCTGTTCAGGTCCTGCACACATATAGTCCTATGACCTCATCTGTCCAGGTACTACACACATACAGTCACATGACCTCATCTGTCCAGCTCCTTGCGCACATATAGACCTATGACCTCATCTGTCCAGGTACTACACACATATGGTCACATGATCTTATCTGTCCATGCCCTGTGCACATATAGTCACATGACCTCATCTGTCCAGGTCCTTGCGCACATATAGACCTATGACCTCATCTGTCCAGGTACTACACACATACAGTCACATGACCTTATCTGTCCATGCCCTGGGCACATATAGTCACATGACCTCATATGTCCAGGTCCTGCACACATACAGTCACATGACCTATCAGTCCAGGTACTACACACATACAGTCACATGACCTATCAGTCCAGGTACTACACACATACAGTCACATGACCTCATCAGTCCAGGTACTACACACAGTCACATGACCTCATCTGTCCAGGTCCTTGCACACATATGGGCCTATGACCTCATCTGTCCAGGTCCTGCGCACAGATAGTTCTATGACCTCATCTATCCAGATACTACACACATATAGTCACATGACCTTATCTGTCCATGCCCTGTGCACATATAGTCACATGACCTCATCTGTCCAGGTTCTGCACACATACAGTCTTAAGACCTCATCTGTTCAGGTCCTGCACACATATAGTCCTATGACCTCATCTGTCCAGGTACTACACACATACAGTCACATGACCTTATCTGTCCATGCCCTGTGCACATATAGTCACATGACCTCATCTGTCCAGGTCCTGCCCACATACAGTCTTAAGACCTCATCTGTTCAGGTCCTGCGCACATATAGTCCTATGAACTGATCTGTGCAGGTCTTGCACACATCTGTGACGGGGATCATTGCACAAAGCATGGCATGGACTCCACAAGACCTCTAAAGGGGTCCTGCAGTGTCTGGTGCCACAACATCAGTAGCAGATCCTGTAATTTGTGAGGTGGACGGTCAAAAAGGGACACTTAAGGTCCATTGTGTAAAATATAAATTTTTCCTGTATATTTATGCACTTTAATCGTTTTCTTAGCGCACAATAATGAAAACATTTTCTAAATATAGAAATTTCTAACATGCAAATTGCATCAAATAATTATATAATATACAAAATGGGGTCTAATATACAGAGAAGAACCAGAGAAACACTTTCTGGATCAATATTGTACACGTAATAATGCAATTTTACCTCAGATCAAATAGAGAGACATTTAAGGAGCACAGGGGGTCTTGGGTCAAAAATAGGGATGGTTCCTCCAAAAGAGGGACACCTGGGAGATCTGGAGGCAAGTCCTCCACAGAGTTCTAGCACATCTCACAGACAATGATCTGTGGAAAATAGAGACCAAGTCATGTTCCTCAAGCCGTTCCAGGCTAGCTTTCACTCCCCATACACATCAATGAGCCTTGGGTGTCCATGGCCCTGTCACCGGTTGTCCTTCCTTGGACCACTTTTGGTAGGATCTAAACCATATATTGGGAACACCCCACAAGACCTGCGGTTTTGAAGATTTTCTAACCCAGTCGTGTAGACATCAATATTTTACCCCTGTCACACTTGCTCAGATCCTCATGCTTGCTCATTTTTCCTGCTTCCATCACATCATCTTCAAGAACTGTCCACTTGCTGCCTGATATATCCCATCACTTGACAGGTGCCATCATCACCAGATAACCATCGTGATTCACTTCTTTGGTCAGTGTCCATGCCTGAGATCTCCAGGAAAGACATGCAAGGTTTTGCGGTGGCTGGGGGTCAGCAGCTTTTTAGGCCCTGGAGCTTGCACTGACGTCTCCGCAGCTTCCTAGTTAATGAATATAATGCTAGTGCTACAGTGAAAACTGACACAATTTCTTTTGATAATTTTTTTTTCAGCTAAAACCAAAGGCTCTGAGGGCTGTCTGGCCTCCTGCACCCTTGTCATCATCACAAATGCTGGATTCATAGCATTTTTCCAGCTCTAAATGGCTTGTAGCAGACAGCGCTTTTTTTCCCCATACTCTTGGCGCTGCAGGTGAGAGCTGGCTGCTGTAATTTACTCTGAAACCCAATTCTCCTGGGGGTGCAGGGGTCTGATCTTCTGCAGACAAGGAATTAGATGTATTGGCGCGTATCCCTGATTGGGTGACTCATCGGCACGGGCTGTGCTGAATGTTAATGTGAGCCGCTCTGGACGCTGTGATCCTCACCGCGGGGAAACTGAACCAGGCACATCTATGATAGGGCTCAGCACGAGCGTCTTCTCCGTCATAGATGCTGGGTAGATACGACTAATTTTGGATACCAAGCTTTCCGCTGACCCTGAATGACATATGCATTTGCACTGCTATATAAAATCATATCCTACTGGTTTCAGTGCCAATCTTCACTAGAGTTTTGGAATTATATTTATGCATCAGGAGGCCCAGGCTGAGCAGTGCATAAAATTGTGGGAGGACAGGATAAGAAAAGCAAGGCAAAACATGGTTGTAGTCAATAATGAATGCTGCATGGACGCAAAACTTTGAAACCAGAAGGCTCCGGATAAATAAAGCTGCAGAGAATAGAACTGTGAGAAGACAAGGTAGAAAAAAATATCAGCAAATATCAAAATTTAAAGGGGTCCTCTCCTTAGGACTATGCCAGTTACTGCAGCTTAGTCCTATTCACTTGAATAGGACTTCAATACCAGGCACAGCCACTACTGAAAGTACGGCGCTGTGACTGGTAAACAATAAAAGGGATCAACGTCAATCACCGTATTGTTGGTGTAGAGAGATGGACTCCCAACCTAGTACTGATAGTCTATCCTAAAGAGCTAGAAATGAACTCCAACCAACCTAGTAGTGATGGTCTATACTAAAGAGCCAGAGATGGATTTTCACCAACCTAGTAGTGATGGTCTATTCTAAAGAGCCAGAGACGGACTCCCACCAACCTAGCGCTGATGGTCTATTCTAAAGAGCCAGAGATGGACTCCCACCAACTTAGTACTAATGGTCTATCCTAAAGAGCCAGAGATGGATTCACACCAACCTAGTAGTGATTGTTTATCCTCAAGAGCCAGAGACGGACTCCCACAAACCTAGTACTGATGGTCTATCCTAAAGAGCCAGAGATGGACTCCTACAAACCTAGTAGTGATGGTCTATCCTGAAGAGCCAGAGATGGACTCCCACCAACCTAGTACTGATGGTCTTTCCTAAAGAGCCAGAGATGGATTCTCACCAACCTAGTGCTGATGGTCTATGCTAAAGAGCCAGAGATGGACTCCCACAAACCTAGTAGTGATGGTCTATCCTGAAGAGCCAGAGATGGACTCCCACCAACCTAGTACTGATGGTCTTTCCTAAAGAGCCAGAGGCGGACTCCCACAAACCTAGTACTGATGGTCTATGCTAAAGAGCCAGGGATGGACTCCCACCAACCGAGTAGTGATGGTCTATCCTAAAGAGCGTGAAATGGACTCCCACCAACCTAGTACTGATGGTCTATCCAGTAATTGGATACCAAAGTGGTAGTCCAAGCCAATTCAGGGGTGTCGAGCCTGAGAGCAGGACATACAGAGGAACGGTGACCAGAGCAGCGGAAGAGCAGCAGTAGCAGCAAATGTTTATTTTTCCTCACTCTAACCTCATTTTAATGAAAAGTGTACCAGTGGAATTCCCCTTTAAATCTGTCTATTGCAGGGGATTTGGAGCTCTGCATCAGAAAACAATATATAAAGCTTTTTTAATCAGTCGTTACAGAATTTCAGATGTAGGTTGACAACAGTTTTTTTTTTCTGTTGCAAAGGTTCACTGTTCAGTTCGTTAGCTTGCATGGTCAACCATTTTGGAATATTTAAAGCCCCAGCACAATTGCATACGGAAAATTATGTTTCTCTTTTCTTTTAGCTTCTCTCGCCTTCCACCCACGCTTTTGACCTTGTTAAGTCTTAATTTACGCCATAAGATGCGAGCCGTGACGACCAGTACGGCACAAGGACAGTTACTCGGGAACAGTGTAATACCGTCACCATGGAGACCACTATAGAAACACCGCTTTCTATATGTATGCATACACAACTGCGTTAAACACGCATTTCCAGGGAGCCGTCTCGGATGTCTATGCATTCATCAGGTTGCAACGTGAAAGGTTTTGAATGCCGGCTGCGTGAATAATCACCATGGCAACCGGCCTCTACAGAGCGCAGAGGTGTTTGGGCCCCAAGTGCCATATTATGGGCCACTGCTATTTGCTATCTCAATTCACATCAAAGGACGTACAATGCATTCAGAAAGTCTTCAGACCCTTTCACTTGTTCAAATTTAATTCTCCCCATCATTCTGCCCTCAGACCCCCATAATGAGAAGGTGAGGACAGAACGTTAGAAATCTTTACTAATTTATTGAAAAGGAAAATCTAAAATCTTGCATTGACATAAGGATTCACACCCTTTACTCAGGACTTAGTTGAAGCCCCTTTGGCAGTGATTAAGTCCTCCAGTCTTCTTGGGGATGATGCCACAAGGTTTGCACAACTGGATTTGGGGATTTTCTGCCATTCTTCTCTGCAGATCCTCTCAAGCTCGGTCAGGTTGGATGGGGACATCCATTTTCAGGTCTCCTCAGAGATGTTCCATTTGGTTCAGGTCAGGGCTCTGGCTGGGCCACTCAAGGACATTCACAGAGTTGTCCCCAAGCCTCTCCTGTGTTGTCTTGACTGTGTGCTTGTTGAAAGGTGAACCTGTGGTCCAGAGCACTCTTCATCAGGTTTTCATTAAGAATATCTCTGCACTTTGCTCCATTCAGCTTTCCCTTCACCCTGAACAGTCTACCTGTCCCCCCAGCATGATGCTGCCGCCACCATGCTTCACTGTAAGGATGGTATTAGGCAGGTGATGAAGACAGCCTGGTTTTCTCCAGACATGATGCTTAGAATTGAGGCCACTAAATTCAATCTTGGTTTCATCAGACCAGAGAATCTTTTTTCTTATAGTCTGAGAGTCTTTTAGGTGCTTCTTTTTTTTTTTTTGCAATTTTTTGCAAGCTTTCATGTGTCTTTTATTGAGGAAAGAGTTATTTCTGGCCACTCTGCCATAAAGCCTTGATTAGTGGTAAGCTGTAGTGATGGTTGACCTTCTGGAAGTGTCTCCCATCAGCACACAGGATTTTTGGAGATTAGCCAGAGTGACCATTGGTTTCTTGATCACCTGTCTTACCAAGGCCCTTCCAAATCAATTATTTCGTTTTGATGGGGCGGCCAGCTCTAGAAATAGTCCTGGCTGTTCCAAACTTATTTAATTTAAGAATTATGAAGGCCACTGTGCTGTTGGGAACTTTCAGTAGATCAGAATGTTTTTGTTCCCTTCTCAGAACTTTGCCTCCACACAATCCTGTCTCTGAACTCTACAGGTAGTTTTGTCTCGTCATGGCTAGGTTTTTCTTCTGATATGCATTGTCAGCTATGAGACCTTATATAGTCAGAGCTGTGTCTTTCAAAAACATGTCCAATCAACTGAATTTACCACTGGTGACTCCAATCAAGGTTCAGAAACATCTCAAACGTGATCCAGAGAAATGGGAGGCCCCAAAGCTAAAAGTCAAGTGATAAAGCAAAGAGTCTGAATATTGACTGTATGTCCTGGCAACATTTTAGTTTTTCCTTTTTAGTAAATTTGAAAACATTTCTAAAGTTCTATTTTCACTTTCTCATTATGGGGTATTGAGTGCAGAACGATGGGGGAAAACATGAATTATTTTTTATTTTAGCACAAGGAACAACATAACAAACTCTGAAAAAAGTTAAAGTTTTTATCATTAGGCAGGACGTTCTGATCTGGAATACGAAATGCACATGGCCGGTATCCGTGTTTTGCAGACCCGTAATTTGCGGTCTGCAAAAAACAGGTACCGTCGCGTGAATGCACCCAAAGTTTGTAATATACTCAATATTGTAAAGTTGTGTGAATCGTCGTCCCAGGAACCTGGTCACGCAATGCTCCTCTTCGGAAAATCCTGCTTCCATCGACATCACCACCTCTACCAGGTATTCAGTCTGGACAATGGACAGAACAAGGTCTATTCTTCTCCTAGGCACATACACAAACTCCTGAATCCACTTTATTAGTGCTGGTGCCAAGAAGAGGAATAGTTATGGCCCCATCCAAAGGGGAGACAGGCGGCAAACCTGGTAACAGATGTGACGTCGGTGGAAGCAGGATTTTCAGAAGAGGAGAGACTGAGTTCCAAGTGACCAATCCATGCAACTTTAGAGCGGTAAGTAAATTACAAACAGGTGCACCTCCTACAGGGGCACTCTGTTTAATTAAGTTGGCTTTGCAGGATTCGGTGGGTCCCAGAAACCCCCTTTAAGGCACACTGTTCCTGTTGCAGTTTGACTCCCTTCCTGACACTTGCTGCATTCCTGGATTCTGCTCCTGTCTCACCCTTTCGATTTGTCACCTGATACCTGTGGTTCTACTTTCAGTATCGTCTCCTGGCCTGACTTTGGTTCCATCTTATCCTCTGGCTTGACACTATAGTCCATTTTCAGGCTTAGCTGGAGGAACCCTCTGATGCCATCTTCAGTGTGTCCTTAAAGTGTAACTGTGGGTACCAACAAACCCAAACGGATAGCTGAAACCAGACTAGCAGATACACTAACATGCACAGGGGTGTACATAGAAATCACTGGGCCCCATAGAAAAAATCTGAATTGGGCCCCCTAACCCCGCCCACAACCCACCCCTGGCCCATCCCACCTCCTGTATTGGCTCCTCCCCTGCCACCCCCCCTATTTGCCAATAAAGAAATGTATACATACTGTACGTTCGTATGTATTCGTACTGACCCAGAGAATGAAGGGCACAGGTCAGTTTTGCGGCAAAGGTAA